>NW_017672822.1:164459-166951 GCF_001879085.1 Nicotiana attenuata
AATAAGAAAAGGTAAAAATTACATCAGAGAACTAAAATTTACAACCAAAGAGAGTCTGATTCAGGTTTCCTGCCTGAAGCATGAAGTAAACCAAATCCAAAGACCAAGATCCAAAGCCTTTCTCATTTGGGGTGTGTCAGAGTTCCCCAAGAGCCTCATGGACTCTGGGCAGTGCTCACACCCAAATACATTGCAAGATTGAGTCATAGTGCAGTGTGGAAGGGCCAGCCCTCAAATGTCCAAGTTCAGAGGGAACTCAAGGTCCCAAAGCAAGGGTCATAGGAGGGGGCGGAACTTAGAAGCTAAGAGCGAGTGTAAGTGCAGAGAGGGAATTCTGGGGAAAAAGCAAAGACAGGCTAGTGGTCATACCTAGCAACTGGAGTGCTGGCACACCCCAACCAGCCTGTTAGGCCACATTGTTTGGGAGTTAGGATCCCCTAAGGGATCAAGTCCAAACATGAGCAACAACTTGGATGTTGCATGTCCTGAACTTCAACTCAAACACATAGAAGGGGGCAGGGGTGCAGGGATTCACAGTAAGAACATATGCAAAGAAATTGACATGCTGATTAACATTAAACGTAGGCAGTAAAGCAGACATGGATGTAGAAGCTGTAAAATAAACACATTGGGATGAGGATAAATACCAAACTAGAACATACCAGTTTCAGGGAAACAAGAGAAGAAAGCAGTAGTCTTGTAAAGCCAAAGTGCAAGCAAACAATCAGAATGCTATGATTAGAGAGCTATGATACTTGAGTAGTGTAAAAGTGTTGAATTGAGAGTTGTGTGATTGAACGTGTTCTGAAAAAAGTGTCGAATTCAAGGTGTTTTGGTGAGAAGGGAGTCGTGCCCTTTTTATAGTGTAGAAGGCAAGCAGAATAAAGTAGGAGAATAATTTGAAAATCAATGACAAAAGTTTCCCTTTAATTAAGGGATTTTGTTTTCAAACGGGTAAAATAATTAAGGAAAGAGATTGATCAAAACCTTTTCCATAGCAGTACAAGGAGGGTAAATACACAAAAATTTATTTAAGGAAAAAGTCTGGTAGCACACGGTTTGTGCAAATAAGGAAAGGAAATCAATTAACAGCCAGTAAATCACAAGGTCTGAATTTGGTATGGATGAATCCAGTCAGAAAAGGTGAAGAAAGGTTTTACTTAAGGAAAATCAGTAATAATCAATCAAACCCTAAAAAAAAGATTATGAATCAATCATAGGTTGGAAAACCTTTTCGGAAGAAAGAATTCATCACACATATAAAAACATACAGCCATGCTTAAGCACGAAGAACTATCATGCTAATCAGTAGGAGAGTCTAGCATAGAAAAAGTTCAGAGTCGTAAACAAAGAAGTTCAAACTTAGCTCATAGACTCAAAATGAGTCTAAAAGAGTCAAGGGTTCCAAAATAGAACCCCAGTTCAAACACCTGACCAAACCTTGTCAAAACCCCCCCAAATTCTAGGGTTTCCACTTCGAATCAGATACAGAGACGAGGAGGCAAGTAATTGAAACAGGCTCAGAGATCTCTTTCAGAAACTCATGAGAAAAAAAACAGATACAATAGCAAGTTCGAAGCAAACAGAGTGAAGAAACTGATTTGAAGCATAGTGAGAGTAGAAGGAACATGTTTAAGAAGACCTGGGACTTAAGCAAGTTCAGAAGAGAAAAGAGATAGTATAACACTTAATAAAATAGTAGAAGAAACACGTTTAAAGGGAACTCAAACAAAGTCCAGTAGAAGGCAAACAAAACTTAAGAACTCAGTATGAAATACATACAGTAGGAAAGCACAAAATACCGGAAAAATATAGCAAAGAACGTATAGGAAAACACAGCAAGACAAACATGCGAGCATGGTCTAGGAACACAGTAGAAAAACAAAGCACAGAAGAATCATGTAGGGTATGAAGGATGCATAAGAAAACAGTAGAAGCACATGCGTGACAAATACACACAAAGAAAGGAAAAGACAAGTCGGAAAAACATTTTGAACCTTTCAGAAAACCCAAAATCGGAAAGAAGTAATTTTTGAAAGAAAAATTGGGGAAAATGTTCTTAAAAAACTCAAGTAGAGCACAGATATAGAACAGATCTAAGAAAACAATCAGAGAAAACCTCGAATAGCTAGGGTTTCAGAGGAACCCTAAGACGAGAAAGGCTTGGAACAGGTCCGATCTGAGTCGGATAAGTCAGAGATAGGCTCATAATGCTTGGGTATGCCGGAGCAAGGCCGGAGAGGCCATAGAACCTTGAATCGGAGAAGATCTGAACGGACACCATCGAGTTCAGACCTCAAAACTTCGAAGACCAAGTGTTTAAGAGCAGAGAGAGATAGGTTCAAGCCATCAATGGCCGGAGAGTCCATGGATTCCGGTGAGGTTGTGGTTGAAGATGGTGAGGGAGGCTAGGGTTTCAAGAACCTTCAAGAGAGTTTGAGAGGGGGGGGGGTGTTTGGAGGCGGCTGAGAGATGGGAAATGAACGAATTAG
>NW_017672823.1:0-5504 GCF_001879085.1 Nicotiana attenuata
ATATGCACTTATTACATGAACGTTAAGGTCCTATAGGCAGGATTTCTAGATGACTTATATCATAATTAAACGTTAAACCCTATAGGCATGGTATCTAGGTGACTTGAATCAGAAACATCGAACCATCTTATGTACAGTATTTCTAGTGAAAAAATTAAAGTCCTAAAGTCATGATATCTACCCTTTATTGATGCAAGAAAGTAAAATCCCTCCCACACCCTTTTACTAGATTCCCCGAGTCCTATACAAGTTATTACAACCCAATGAATCAACTGAAATAATAGAAATACATCAAAAACTAACAGCTAGATCCAGCGGCCTAATTCAATCTTAATGTCCAATAATATGTATTTAACCAACTCCGGGGTCCATCTCCAAAGCCTTCTCATTATCCAGGGTGTTTCAAAGCTTTAAGGAACCTCAGGGATTCCAGGCATTGCTTACACCCAGGATGCCATTATGAACAGGATGGTGTAGTGTGGAATAGCCAGCCCTCAGGCATCCAAGTTCAGAGGGAGCTCAGGGGTCCCAAAGCATGGCTTGCAAGAGAGGGGCATAACTTATAGCTAGGAGTAAGTGCAAAGTGAAAGGGAATTAGGGGGCCATGACAGGTGGTGGTCATACCTAGCCATAAGGTAGGCTGGCACACCCCTGACCACTTGCTAGATCAACAAGTTAGGAGCAGACCTTTTGATGGTCAGACAAAGGTCTGGATAGTGATTAGGACACTATCAGACCTAAGTCAAGGCTCAAGCACATAATGGGGAGAATGGGAAGTGGGAATTGATTGAGTTAAGGAGTTCAATGAACCCAGTTCAGGATCATAGACAGCAATATTGGGGTGCTGCTATGCCCTGAACAATAAACTCACATACAAAGGGGTAAAAGGGTAAAGGGGATTCACAGAGTATCAAATTCATGACAAACAATCGATTACACACATAACTTAAATACATAAATATAAAGGAGAGGGAAACAAATATCAACTAAAGGAAATAGGCAGAATTAAACACATTGTTGTTGAGGCATGTAAACTAACTGAGACATACCAGTAGAGAAGCAAAGAAGTGCAGAAGAAAGTAAAGTAAACACAATCCACAGCAGCGCAAGTATCAAAAGAGAGAGTTTTAAGTGAAATTGAATTGTGAACTCAGATGGTGTTCTATGTTCGTGTGTTCAAAGAGAAGGGAGGAGAGTATTTATAGTGTGAGAAACATGCAAAAAATAAGGCAAGGATTGCAGTTCAACAAAAATTTAGGGGAACAAGTGTCAATTAAAATCAAATCAGTATCAAAGACTTCCTTTAATTAAGGAATTAAAATCAAACGGTAACATGCAAGTGCTAAATAAGGAAAGAAATCGCATAGGCTGAATATGACTAATAAGGAAGTATTTCAAGCATAGTACAGGTACGTAGCAGGTAATAGAGGCTAGGTTCATCAGACTCTAATCAAGGGAAGGTCTATAAGAATCCAATACCAATATAATCAAGGTAAGGGAATCAATCAACTTGAGTAGAAAAGCCAGGGTCGAAAGGAAAATATTTCAAACAAGTCCAAGAAACAAGGGAAATCAAGACAATAAAGGAAAGAATCAATTACACAGAGAGATTCGAAATCAGTCCACAATCAAAGATTATTTCGAGGAGGAAATTTAACCTATAAGAGTGCAAGACATTAAGCATGTGAGGAAGGATTTAAAACAAAGAGGAGTGTCATGCATTCAAAATCAGTGAGTAGAGGAAACAACTTCAGGAATTCAAATAGATCCAAAGAGACTAGGGTTTCGAAATGAAATACGTTCAGAAACAAGTCACGTAACAAGCAGCCTCAACAATTCGAATGAACCCCAAATTTTAGGGCTTTTACTAACAATTAAGTCTAGAGATGAAAGCAAGTAAGTGAGGCAAAAATAACAACGAAATAAGTGCAGAAGTCATAAAAAGGACACGTTCTTCATAGTAGAAGAAAGTCATGAAAATCATAATAAGAGGACAGTCATGCAAATACAGTACAAGAGCTCGTAAAGACAAGGTAGGAAACCCACAATAGAAGAAACACATGAAAATCAAAGAAACCCTAAATTGAACTCAAACGATTTTAAAAGGAAAATTTGGGGAAATCACTTAAAATGTAAAGTATAGCATAGATTTAGCATAGATCTAGAAAAACAAACAGAGAAGGAACCTCGAATAGCTTAGGGTCTTGAAGAAAACCCTAGAGATAAGAAAGGCTTGGAAACAGGTCCGATCTCGAGTCGGAGGGGTCAAGAATCTGGCTTTAGAGCTTGAATACACCGGAGCATGGCCGGAGAGGCCAGATCTAAGAAGATATAAAAGCGAACCATCGAAGTCAGCCTCCAAAACCTCGAACACCCATGGTCTAATGGCGAGGGTGAGTGGGTATAGGCCATCCATGGCAAGGACCACCATGGATTCCGGTGGAAGTACGGTGAAGAAAAGGTCGGAGATGATTAGGGTTCCAAAGAACCTTCGAGAGAATTTGGGAGAGGGAGAGTATCCAAAGGCGGCTATCAGAAGAGAATAAGGGATTAGGGTAGGGTTAGGCGAATAAAAAAGGAAAGGGGTGATCTGGACCGTTGATCAAAATGATCAAAGGCCTGGATTAAAAGGTAATCCGGGCGGGTTAGATAAATGGGTTATTGGGTTGGGTTAAGTGGGATTGGGCTGGGTAATTGGGGTTTTTAAATTGGGGCTGAGATGGAGTGCCAAATTGGCTAAAATTGAAATGCAATAAGGCCAAATTGTAAATAGCCAATTTTCCCCTTTTAATTTTATAAAAATGGTAATACTAATTTTAAAAACAAATTAAACGTACTGGATAAATAAGTATTATATAAATATTAATTAAAAAAATGCTGGGACTAATTATATAAACGTAAAATGTCATAAATCACAAGATGGGCTATAATTGCGATTACATGCAATTTAGCTTTAAAAATACCAAACAAATTTGTAAAAATATACAAAAAGTTACCTTAATTATATTTGGTGTAAATATGAGAATAAAATAAGTTATTCACAAAAAAATGATAATTTTGGGAATAATTATTGGATTTTGTACTGTTAAAATAAGGAAAAATACCAAAACTCTTGGCAATGCTTATATATGCATGTATATGCTATTTTGAGGATATTTTGGGTATAAAAATACATAGGGAAAAATTGGGTATCAACACAGGTACTATTCTGGTCTGTGATAGGGATGCTTCAGTGCTATTTGACCCTGGATCTACGTATTCATATGTGTCGTCCTATTTTGCACCCTACCTGGTTATGCCTAGTGATGCTTTGGGTATTCCTGTTTATGTATCTACACCGGTGGGGGATTCTATAGTGGTCGACCGGGTTCATCATTCCTGTGTAGTAGTGTTTGAGGGTCTTGAGACCCGTGTTGATTTATTGCTCTTAGACATGGTGGATTTCGATGTTATATTAGGGATGGATTGGTTGTCCCCATATCATGCTATCTTGGATTGTCACACCAAAATCGTGACCCTGGCTTTACCAGATTTGCCCCATTTGGAGTGGAGAGGGACCCCAGGTCATGCCACTCGCAGTGTTATATCATATGTGAAGGCTCGACGCATGGTCGAGAAGGGGTGTTTAGCTTATCTGGCGTATGTTCGCGATTCCAGCGCAGAGGTCCCTCCTATTGATTCTGTTCCTATTGTTCGGGAGTTCCCCGAGGTTTTCCCTTCAGACCTGCCGGGTATGCCGCCCGACAGGGATATTGATTTCTATATTGATCTGGCTCCGGGCACCCAGCCCATTTCCATTCCGCCGTATCGCATGGCCCCGCCAGAGTTGAAAGAGTTAAAGGATCAGTTGCAGGACTTGTTGAGAAGGGTTTCATTAGACCCAGTGTTTCTCCTTGGGGTGCGCCAGTGTTATTTGTGAAGAAAAATGATGGTTCGATGAGGATGTGCATTGATTACCGGCAATTGAACAAAGTGACGATTAAGAACAAGTATCCACTACCGAGGATTGATGATTTGTTCGACCAGCTTCAGGGTGCAAAGGTGTTTTCAAAGATAGACTTGAGATCTGGCTACCATCAGTTGAGGATTAGGGCGTCCGATGTCCCTAAGACAGCATTCCGCACTCGGTATGGGCATTATGAGTTCTTGGTCATGTCGTTTGGGTTGACCAATGCCCCCGCAGCATTCATTGAGTTGATGAACCGAGTGTTCAGGCCATATTTGGACATGTTCGTGATAGTCTTTATTGATGATATTTTGGTGTACTCCCGCAGCCAGGAGGAGCACGAGCAGCACCTTAAGTGGTTCTTCAGACTCTGAGGGATAGTCAGTTATATGCTAAGTTCTCCAAGTGTGAGTTTTGGTTTAGTTCGGTTGCATTTCTGGGTCACGTTGTATCAGCAGAGGTATTCAGGTGGACCCGAAGAAGATAGAGGCGGTGAAGAACTGGCCTTGACCAGCATCAGCTACAGAGATTCGGAGTTTCTTGGGATTAGCAGGCTACTATCGTCGGTTCGTGGAGGGGTTTTCATCTATTGCAGCCCCGATGACCAGATTGACCCAGAAGGGTGCCCAGTTCAGATGGTCAGATTATGAGGCGAGCTTTCAGAAGCTTAAGGCAGCTCTGACTACGGTACCGGTATTGGTTTTGCCCACAGGTTCAGGGCCTTATACAGTCTATTGTGATGCTTCCCGTATTGGGCTTGATGCAGGATGGCAGAGCCATAGCCTATGCTTCGAGGCAGTTGAAGCTCCACGAGAAGAATTATCTGGTTCATGATCTAGAGTTGGCAGCCATCGTTCATGCTTTGAAGATTTGGAGTCATTATCTATATGGTGTGACGTGTGAGGTATACACTGATCACAAGAGTCTTCAATACTTGTTCAAGCAAAAGGAGTTGAATTTGAGGCAGAAGAAGTAGTTGGAGTTATTAAAAGATTATGATGTTACTATCTTGTACCACCCGGGGAGAGCCAATGTGGTGGCCGATGCATTGAGTAGGAAGTCCGCCAGCATGGGTAGTCTTGCTTATATTCCGACCAGCCAGAGGCCGCTTGCTTTGGATATTCAGGCCTTGGCCAATCGATTTGTGAGGTTGGATATTTCTGAGCCCAGCAGAGTGTTAGCTTGCACGGTTGCTCGTTCTTCATTATTGGAGCGTATCTGTGATCGGCAGTTTGATGATCCCCATTTATGTGTCCTGAGAGACACGGTGCGGCGTGGAGGTGCCACGAAGGTGACCTTAGATGATGATGGTATTTTGAGATTGCAGGGGCGAGTTTGTGTGCCCAATGTCGATGGGATTCGAGAGTTGATCTTAGCGGAGGCCTATAGTTCTCGGTATTCTATTCACCCGGGCGCCGCGAAGATGTATCAGGACTTGCGGCACCATTATTGGTGGCGAAGGATGAAGAAAGATATTGTTGCATATATGGCTCGATGTTTGAACTGTCAGCAGGTTAAGTATGAGCATCAGAGGCCTGGTGGTTTGTTTCATAGGATT
>NW_017672823.1:6687-137387 GCF_001879085.1 Nicotiana attenuata
GCGAGTTCTGGATACTCCCCTGTTGTTAGGTACCTTTTGATGTCGTGGAACCATGGCTTTCCGTCCGCTTCTTCCTCAACGTTGGCACAATAAGCTGGCTGATCATAAATCCTTACTGGGATGGGATCAATGAAATTTGTGTCTGGATGTTGGATCATGGATGATAGGGTAGCTAGTGCGTCAGCGAACTCATTCTGAACCCTGGGGACATGCTGAAATTTGGTCTTTGTGAATCTTTTCCTTAACTCCTGTATGTGGTGCAAATAGGGAAGTATCTTAGAGTTTTTGGTGGCCCATTCTTCTCGGACTTGATGTATGAGCAGGTTTGAGTCCCCGATCACTAGTAGCTCTTGAATGTTCATGTCAATGGCCATCTTGAGTCCCAGGATGCAAGCTTCGTATTCGGCCATATTTTGTGCAAGGGAACCTGAGTTTGGCAGATACCGGGTAATGCTGGCCGGTTTCTGATACTAGGACTGCCCCTATGCCAACTCCTTTAAAATTGGCGGCCCCGTCAAAAAATAACCTCCAACCCTCGTAGGATTCTACAATATCTTCTCCTACAAAGGACACTTCTTCATCAGGAAAATACGTTTCAGGGGTTCGTATTCTCCGCCGATAGGGTTCTCGGCGAGGTGATCTGCTATGGCCTGGCCCTTAACTGCTTTTTGAGTCACGTAAACAATGTCGAACTCACTCAACAAGATTTGCCACTTGGCGAGCTTGCCAGTGGGCAGGGTTTCTGAAGGATATACTTCAACGGGTCCATCCTGGATATGAGATAGGTAGTGTAGGCACAAAAATAATGCCTCAATTTCTGAGCTACCCAAGTTAGAGCACAACAAGTGCGTTCTAATAAGGAATACCGGGCCTCGCGAGGTAAACTTCTTAGTGAGATAGTAGATGGCCTGCTCCTTTCTTCCCGTTTCATCATGTTGCCCTAGAACACAACCGAACGCTTCATCCAAAACTGCAAGATAAAGCAATAGGGGCCTTCCTGGCTCGGGCGGAACCAAGACTGGTGGCGTTGACAGGTATTCCTTAATTCTATCGAAGGCTTTCTGACAATCGTCGATCCATCTAGTAGCAGCGTTTTTCTTTAGCAATTTAAAAATGGGTTCACAAATGACTGTGGACTGGGCTATGAACCGGCTGATATAGTTGAGTCTTCCCAAGAAACTCATCACGTCCTTCTTGTCCTTTGGCGGTGGCAATTCTTGGATGGATTTGATCTTTGATGGGTCCAATTCTATTCCTCGACGGCTTACGATGAAACCCAGCAGTTTTCCGGCAAGAACCCCGAATGCACATTTGGCAGGATTCAATTTCAGATTGTACCTTTTCTGTCTGTTGAAGGATTTTCTCAGATCTTCCATGTGATCAACGGCTTTCTTGGATTTGACGATGACGTCGTCCACATATACTTCGATCTCCTTGTGTATCATGTCGTGAAAGATAGTAGTCATGTCTCTCATGTAGGTGGCGCCAGCATTCTTCAACCCAAAGGGCATCATTTTGTAGCAATACATTCCCTACGGCATGATGAAAGCCGTTTTCTCTGCATCCTCCTCATCCATCCATATCTGATGATACTCGGCGAAACAATCAACAAAAGACTACAACTCATGCTTGGCACAGTTGTCGATGAGAATGTGTATGTTTGGCAATGGGAATTCGTCTTTGGGACTGGCCCGGTTGAGATCCCGGTAGTCGACACAGATTCTGACCTTCCCGTCCTTCTTTGGTACTGGCACGATGTTGGCTAACCATGTCGGATATTCCACTACCCTGAGAACCTTGGCTTTGACTTGCTTAGTGACCTCTTCTTTGATTTTCAAACTCATGTCGGGTTTGAATTTCCTGAGCTTCTGCTTTACTGGCGGACAAGTCGGGTCTGTTGGCAGTTTATGAGCTACAATGGATGTGCTGAGACCAGTCATATCATCATACGACCAGGAAAATATGTCCTCATACCCTTTTAAAAATTCCGTATATTCTTCCTTTTCTGATGGTGACAGGTGAACACTGATGCGAGTTTCTTTGACATTTTCTGTATCTCCCAAATTAACGACCTCAGTTTCTTCCAGGTTAGACTTGGGTCTATTCTCGAAATTCTCAACTTCTCTGACGACCTCTTCTGGTATATCATCCTCTTCTGAATCTACATCCTTTTGCTGCGTTATTTCGTTGCAAGTCACAATCGTTGGTTCATCATCAAAGTAAGTAATAGTAATGCTGTGTGAAAATAGAGTAAACGATAGAGAAAATAATAAGAGCGAGATATATGATAAACTGAAATGCTTTGATTAAATTCATGATTGTTTGGAACATCGGAGCTCTTTTCAAAATTAAAGACAATGCGGGAAAAAAAAATCAGCTAGTAAAAAGTAAAATGAGATGCATGGTGCTTTTGTTTAGCCTTGCTACCCCGAAGCCTTCCGGGCCCTGACGGCCCTAATTGACCAATTGCTGAGGCGGTCTCCTTTGCTTGCGGCTTGTATGGATGGGCCTTCCTCCCCCTCCTCCTCAAAAAGAACACAACAGTCCATATCATCATCCTCTAGGAACAAATTCTTCACGGCTGCCAATGTTTCATCTTCTTCGGACCCATATATAGTATCTGCTGGCTGGAAGGTTTGATCCAGGCTAGGTATCGGAAACTCCAATGGATAGTAGGGGCCGCGCCATGGTGGCGACCAGTTCTGGAATTCTTCCCAAGTATAGCATTGAATGGGACTTGCCTATCCCTTATTCATATCCGATTTTTCTCTCTTTCTTTTTGATACTTGGGTTCGTACGCTAAGCCAAAAGTAGTGCCATGCTTTTTCAGTGTGATGGGCTCAGTGATCCCCTGGAGATTCTTGCCGAGTCCCTTTCCAGGTTCGTACCCACACCAATTTAAGATGCTTTCAATCTTGTTGTCCCACCATTTGTCTTTGTCCATAGCGTTGACCCTTTCGATGTGGTGGTATGTCTCTCCGCCTATTCTCCTTCTGCCCCCGATCATTGGGATGGTCTGGCTACTATATATGGGATTACTACCGTCGCCATGAATGATCACTTCCTGGTGATTCCATTCGAATTTTACCGCCTGATGCAGGGTCGATGCTGCAGCTCCGGCAGCGTGGATCCAGGGGCATCTAACAGCAAGTTGTAGGATGCCGGGACGTCTATTACTTGGAAGTCGACGTCGAACCACGTTGGCCCCATTTGCAAGCACAGGCTAATTTCTCCAATAGTAGATCTCTGGGATCCATCGAAGGCATTGACATTGATAGCCCCGTCTTTGATCTCGTGTAGGCCTTTTCCCAGAGTTCTGAGAGTTACAAGTGGACATATGTTGAGGCTGGACCCTCCATCGATTAGGACTCTGGTGATGAAGTAATCTTTGCATTGCACGGTGATGTGCAGTGCCTTGTTGTGGCTCAAACCTTCTGGTGGCAACTCGTCTTCATGGAAGGTTATTTTATGGCTTTCCAGCACTTGCCCCACCATATTCGCCATCTCACCCCCGGTTATATTGCTGGGCACATAGGCTTCGCTCAGTATCTTTATTAGGGCATTCTTGTGAGCATCTTAACTTTGAAGCAGGGCCAGGATAGATATCCGTGCCGGCATTTTGTTCAACTGTTCAGCGACCGAATATTCCTTAGCTTGTATTTTCCTCCAAAAGTCGTCGGGACCAGTCTCAATGGGACGTCCCGGAGCTTGCTTACTGGATTCAGCTAGGTGTTCTGGGGTGTAGACCCTCCCTGTTCTAGTCATTCCTTGTGTGGCAATCGCTTCTCCTGTCTTTGTCTTTCCTTTCCTCCTAGCTTCGGCAGTGTAATCCCAGGGTATGGCGTTTGAGTGGAGCGGTGTTACGTTAGTTATTACTACCGGAATAGGCACCCTTGGTGGTAACACAGCAACTTCAAAGGGTGTAGGTGTCTTCGGAACCCCAAATTCAACCTCGATCGGCCCAGATGCCTTTGCAGAAGGAGGCGCTTCAAATTCAAGTGGTACAGACATATTTACTTCGACGTCCTTGGAGGGCTGATTCTGTACAATAATTGGGTTGAGGGTAACTGCCGGCTTCTTTGGTTCATTCCCTTCAGCAATCAAACCTATCGACCCTTTAGGGTCCCAATCATCCTCGACCTCAATCATATGAACGTCCCCACCTTTGTGGTCAGGCAGAGGGTTGTTGCGGACATTAGGAACAGGCTCCTTTGCTACAATGACCTTGTTGTCGATCAGGGTCTGAATCTTATCTTTCAATGAACGGCACTCGTCAAGGGTGTGTCCTTTCATGCCGGAGTGATACTCACAGGTCTTGTTGGGGTTGACCCACTGGGAGGGATTTTCTGGAGCTTGGCTGGGATGGGAGTGACGTAACCGGCGGCTTTATGTCTTTCATATAGCTGGTCAATTGGTTCTGCGATGGCTGTGTATTGTCTGGGAGGTTTTCGGTCGAAATTTGGTCTGGGCCTTGGAAATTTTTTGCGAGTGGGTGGTGACTGGTAGTGAGAGGGTTGAGTGTTATAAGCTTGGTAAACAGGTGCTTGTTGAGAGTATCTGGGTGAAGTGGGTTGATATGTGAGAGGTGGAGAGGACTGGTAAACGGGAGGTGGATAGGAAGGTGCGGGTGCTTGGTAATTTGGGATAGGCTGATATGTAAGTGGAGGTGATGGGTAGGTGTGGTATTTTGGTGGTGACTTCAGGAGCAGCAAGAGAGAATGATAGGCTTGCCAAGTTCCGAACTTGGTCCAACTTTTCCTGGAATTTCAGCAATTTTTGTTCAAGATGAGCAGCAATTCCCTTAGCAATTGGGGTGCCCTGAGAAGTTTCCTCTCTTTCAATTTCCTTTCTAGCACTTGTGTTTTCCATTTTTCCTTTGTTTTTGTTCCGGACAGGACTTGGAGGAGGAGGCGGTGGAGGGCCCTTGGATCTTGTGGAGTATGCTGATGGTGCCAGAATGCACGAACTAACCTTTGGGAAGGGGAATAAGAAATAAAAGAAAAACAATAAAGGTAACAAGTTAGTGCGGGTTTTGAGAAAAAATATTGCAATATTTAAACACATTGTGCGAAAATGTAAATCGTGTCCTAACTTTTGGTGCCTCGTTGTGCCCGAGGTAGGCCTAGCGACAAATAGTTTTGGAGAACTTATAATGCTAAATGCCTCATTTTATTGATAGAAATAAGACGAATCCAAAACGACTCTAAATAATAGGAAGTAAAATGTCACTATTGGCCATTGGCCTTATTACATTTTAAAGTGAAAAAGAAAAGAGACTCCTAACTACTTGGTCCCAGAAGGACCTTCCCCAGGTTGAATGCTATCGTTGATCAAATCCTCCAGCTCGCGTAGGTTCACCAGTAAAAATGCCTTTGCCAGGCGTTCTCCTTCGTTTCCCTCAGCGTTCTGGCAGTCGGTGACTCTTTTTCTTACTTTTTCTTCCAATTCCAGCAGACTGTATTCCAGATATTCCAGCTTTTCGCTAGCCTTGGTGACCCTCTCTTTCCATTCATTGATTTGTTCATTTGATGGGAGATTCCTCCACCAGGTCAGCAAGAGTGATGGTATACTGACCATACCGAAATCGGGGACCTTGTTCTCCATTTTCTGCAAAACAAAAGGGTTAAGACCATACCCCCCCCTGGACTCAACTATTTAAACCAATAATTAGCATTAGCAAGCATTTAAGTTCTCCAAATAAATGCACAGAACATGGAGGCGTCCGTTTGGTTTTCAAGGAAACCCGGTGGACTTTGGACAAGGCTATCTTAATGAGTCATTATGTGGACAACATAACTGACTCGGCTAGGTTTGACCATGATGCATGTACAATTTAAATGGAATAAGGTTTCTATTGGGGTATTAGACAGGTACCCTTGAGCGAACAACTCGAGAGGGAAAGGCACGAACCGTCGACTGCACCGCTGATCGACTGGTTTTACCGCAAATATGTCTTTGCCAAATTTAAGGGGTGATAGTATTGGAAGCGCGCAACTACTCATTATAAGCATTGCTATAGTATTTGTTTGGCACGAGTGGACTATGATGTTGAAGATACAGTTTACAAGAATGAAACAAATTGACATGTATTTTCACGTTCATACAATAAATGCTTACAATAATTGCTCAAAAAATTACAACGGTATTAATGGAAAGCGGTGAATGAAAGTAATTAAAGAAAAAGAAACAAAAGAAACAAGTCAGTTTCGAATAAAGGTATTAAACAAATGCAATAAAGAAAGCAATAAAGCCACATATAGCATGTAATGGTAAAAGCCTAAAGAATCCCCAGCAGAGTCGCCATGCTGTCGACGCCCCCTTTTTCTTCCGAAACGGAGTTCGGAATCGGGTATACGACATTCGGGAGGACAACTCTATTCCCTTGCGAGAATTGGGTTTTTTAGTTTGAAGAGTCGCCACCTAATGATTATAGTGCATTAGGACACTTTAAGGAAGAATTTGAGATGAAGAACCAGAGTTTAGGTAAGGGCTAAAAATTATCTCGAGGGGAAGGTGTTAGGCACCCCTCAAGATCCACTAGTGTGGTTCCCGGCCATGCTACAATTGTGACTTTGAATGCAAACAAACAAGTAAACAAGCTAGCATTGCAAATACAAGAAGATTATTACAAATAAGGAGCACAAAGGTTAAAAAAAGTGCTGAATTTTAGGGAAGGAGCAGTTTAGTTAAAAGTTCAAGTAGGACGAAGTTAAGTACTTAGTGCGGACAATCTGAAAATTATGTGGAAAAACAGAAGTCGAAAGTGCAACAGCTTTTTAAGATTCAGAAAATTGTTAAACTAATAAAGAGGGAGGGGGTCCTAGGTTTATATATATTACATGGATCATTCGCACAACACTGGTACTCAATTGTACGCATAGTGTTATCGTGTAATCATCATCTCCATGTCTACCCTTTCCCACCCCGTTAAGGTATTGGAGCGTGGAATGGAATCGTTTGCCTATCACATGCTATTACCCGTCCCAAGCTATCAGTCCCGGGGCATTAGGACTTCTAATCCTAAAAGGGGAGAAAGGGATGGGGGCCTTTATGGAGTTTAAAGGACAAATATTCTAATCGACATTCAAAAACAAGTAACAAATAGGGGGAATGAACAGACAAACAGGTAAGGCTCACATAAACCCCGTAAATCAGATAACATATAGTTTAGCATGCCTTTACACATACTGGTTTAGTCTTTAAAATTAAAAATTAAGCAGCGAGCGGACTGGTTCGATACATACGTTTAGACAGGAAGCCCACATTAGGCAACTTGGATCCAATTGTCAGAACTTAAGGTATTTTAAGCGAGTGATTTAGAAAGTACTGGTTCTAGAAAAGTAGTCTAATGCCGGAAAGTACAGACTGCAGTCAGTTTAGAAATATGTTTTAAGAGAATCATGAGTATAAACCATAAAAGGAGTTCCAGAGTCAGAAATACTTAAGGAAAGAGTAAACTGCAGAACTGTTTTAAAGACAATTTCAGGAAGACCAAAACTTAGTTGGAAAATGTTTAGGCAGAATTTTAGAAAGAAACCATTTCAGAAGAGGTGCTGATTTGAAGAGCTCAAATGTATACTGATTCAAAAGAGTTTTGTCAAAAGATTGAGGCTGAAAACATTAAGACATTAGAGACCAGTTAACAGATTGTTATTGCTTAAGAAGAATCGGACGAACTTGATACGGAATCCTATGATATATATATATATATATATATATATATATATTTTGATTTAAAAAGTCTGTTAAGAACTGGTAAGAAGAGGTAATTATTTAATTACCCTACGGTTGCCTAATGCATTACGCATTTCCTATAGGCATGATTTCTATATGCACTGATTACATGAACGTTAAGGTCCTATAGGCAGGATTTCTAGATGACTTATATCATAATTAAACGTTAAACCCTATAGGCATGGTATCTAGGTGACTTGAATCAGAAACATCGAACCATCTTATGTACAGTATTCTAGTGAAAAAATTAAAGTCCTAAAGTCATAGATATCTACCCTTTATTGATGCAAGAAAGTAAAATCCCTCCCACACCCTTTTACTAGATTCCCCGAGTCCTATACAAGTTATTACAACCCAATGAATCAACTGAAATAATAGAAATACATCAAAAACTAACAGCTAGATCCAGCGGCCTAATTCAATCTTAATGTCCAATAATATGTATTTAACCAACTCCGGGGTCCAGATCTCCAAAGCCTTCTCATTATCCAGGGTGTTTCACAGCTTTAAGGAACCTCAGGGATTCCAGGCATTGCTTACACCCAGGATGCCATTTATGAACAGATGTGTAGTGTGGAATAGCCAGCCCTCAGGCATCCAAGTTCAGAGGGAGCTCAGGGGTCCCAAAGCATGGCTTGCAGAGAGGGCATAACTTATAGCTAGGAGTAAGTGCAAAGTGAAAGGGAATTAGGGGGCCATGACAGGTGGTGGTCATACCTAGCCATAAGGTAGGCTGGCACACCCCTGACCACTTGCTAGATCAACAAGTTAGGAGCAGACCTTTTTGATGGTCAGACAAAGGTCTGGATAGTGATTAGGACACTATCAGACCTAAGTCAAGGCTCAAGCACATAATGGGGAAATGGGAAGTGGGAATTGATTGAGTTGAGGAGTTCAATGAACCCAGTTCAGGATCATAGACAGCAATATTGGGGTGCTGCTATGCCCCGAACAATAAAACTCACATACAAAGGGGTAAAAGGGTAAAGGGGATTCACAGAGTATCAAATTCATGACAAACAATTGATTACACACATAACTTAAATACAGAAATATAAAGGAGAGGGAAACAAATATCAACTAAAGGAAATAGGCAGAATTAAACACATTGTTGTTGAGGCATGTAAACTAACTGAGACATACCAGTAGAGAAGCAAAAGAAGTGCAGAAGAAAGTAAAGTAAACACAGTCCACAGCAGCACAAGTATCAAAAGAGAGAGTTTTAAGTGAAATTGAATTGTGAACTCAGATGGTGTTCTATGTTCGTGTGTTACAGAGAAGGGAGGAGAGTATTTATAGTGTGAGAAACATGCAAAAAATAAGGGAAGGGTTGCAGTTCAGCAAAAATTTAGGGGAACAAGTGTCAGTTAAAATCAAATCAGTATCAAAGACTTCCTTTAATTAAGGAATTAAAATCAAACGGTAACATGCAAGTGCTAAATAAGGAAAGAAATCGCATAGGCTGAATATGACTAATAAGGAAGTATTTCAAGCATAGTACAGGTACGTAGCAGGTAATAGAGGCTAGGTTCATCAGACTCTAATCAAGGGAAGGTCTATAAGAATCCAATACCAATATAATCAAGGTAAGGGAATCAATCAACTTGAGTAGAAAAGCCAGGGTCGAAAGGAAAATATTTCAAACAAGTCCAAGAAACAAGGGAAATCAAGACAATAAAGGAAAGAATCAATTACACAGAGAGATTCGAAATCAGTCCACAATCAAAGGTTATTTCGAGGAGGAAATTTAACCTATAAGAGTGCATAGACATTAAGCATGTGAGGCTGGATTTAAAACAAAGAGGAGTGTCATGCATTCAAAATCGGTGAGCAGAGGAAACAACTTCAGGAATTCAAATAGATCCAAAGAGACTAGGGTTTCGAAATGAAATACGTTCAGAAACAAGTCACGTAACAAGTAGCCTCAACAATTCGAATGAACCCCAAATTTTAGGGCTTTTACTAACAATTAAGTCTAGAGATGAAAGCAAGTAAGTGAGGCAAAAATAACAACGAAATAAGTGCAGAAGTCATAAAAGGGACACGTTCTTCATAGTAGAAGAAAGTCATGAAAATCATAATAAGAGGACAGTCATGCAAATACAGTACAAGAGCTCGTAAAGACAAGGTAGGAAAACCACAGTAGAAGAAACACATGAAAATCAAAGAAACCCTAAATTGAACTCAAACAATTTTAAAAGGAAAACTTGGGGAAATCACTTAAAATGTAAAGTATAGCATAGATTTAGCATAGATCTAGGCAAAAAAATAGAGAAGGAACCTCGAATAGCTTAGGGTCTTGAAAAAAACCCTAGAGATGAGAAAGGCTTGGAAACAGGTCCAATCTCGAGTCGGAGGGGTCAAGAATCAGGCTTTAGAGCTTGAATACACCGGAGCATGGCCGGAGAGGCCAGATCTAAGAAGATCTAAAAGCGATCCATCGAAGTCAGCCTCCAAAACCTCGAACACTCATGGTCTAATAGCGAGGGGTGAGTGGGTATAGGCCATCCATGGCCAGGACCGCCATGGATTCCGGTGGAAGTACGGTGAAGAAAAGGTCGGAGATGATTAGGGTTCCGAAGAACCTTCGAGATAATTTGGGAGAGTATCCAAAGGCGGCTATCAGAAGAGAATGAGGGATTAGGGTAGGGTTAGGCGAATAAAAAAGGAAAGGGGTGATCTGGACCGTTGATCAAAATGATCAACGGCCTGGATTAAAAGGTAATCCGGGCGGGTTAGATAAACGGGTTATTGGGTTGGGTTAAGTGGGATTGGGCTGGGTAATAGGGTTTTTAAATTGGGGCTGAGATGGAGTGCCAAATTGGCTAAAATTGAAATGCAATAAGGCCAAATTATAAATAGCCAATTTTCCCCTTTTAATTTTATAAAAATGGTAGTACTGATTTTAAAAACAAATTAAACGTACTGGATAAATAAGTATTATATAAATATTAATTAAAAAAATGCTGGGACTAATTATATAAACGTAAAATGTCATAAATCACAAGATGGGCTATAATTGCAATTACATGCAATTTAGCTTTAAAAATACCAAACAAATTTNTAATTATATTTTGTGTAAATATGAGAATAAAATAAGTTATTCACAAAAAATGATAATTTTGGAAATAATTATTGGATTTCGTACTGTTAAATAGACAATAAATTGATTTAAAATAAGAAAAAATACCAAAACTCTTGGGAATGCTTATATATGCATGTATATGCTATTTTGAGGATATTTTGAGTACATAAAAATATTTAGGGAAAAATTGGGTATCAACAGGGATATGACCCCGAAAATAGATCAGGTTCTCTTTTTCTTTTCTGTGCAAGGGCCCCATGCGGGAGTTGTAAGTATGTTTTGTAAACATCCCTTATGAATATAAAGTATCTTTTCGCTCTATCCTCAGTTTGTGTTGAATTTTGTTTTCATTTGCGGAAGATTTTGATATTTCAAACAATCAGTCCGAGTATTGATTCGGATTCAGAACATAATAAACTCTTAGGTCCTTATCGAAAGATATAACAATCCTCGGGCTAAGTTTAAATCGATCCGATGTGAGCTCGGGATATCGTGACTCTTGAGTCTGTTCGAGTGAGAACGGAGTCTCGAACTATATGTTTTTGGCCCTTAAGCCTTTAGAAGTTAGCCCTTAGGCTTCTATATATCGGCCCTTAAGCTCTTTATGTCGGGCCAATTAGGCCTCGAGCATGGCTATATAATTTTTCCCTCATTTCGGCTAAAAGACTTAGTGAAAATTTAATTATGCCTTAGGATGTGTTTTTTGTACCCGTTAGGTTTTTTGAAGGTTCGACGTATCGGGACCTCATTTGTGTAATGATAATCGAATACCTCTTGAGGTTTTATCGAGGGCTGATATTATCAAAGCCTTTAAATTGTTCGAGGGCTGAATTTATCGAATCCCATTAAATTATTCGGGGGCTGAATTTATCGAAGCCCATTATATTTTGCTTTTGCCAAGGGTAGCCCGATTTAACCGGTTTTTACAAAGTGTTTGAAGGCCTTTTATTTATAGCGGAAGTCGGACGTCTCCGAGCCGTATTATTTAGGCCGTAGCCTTTTTACATGACCGTAGTCTTTAATATGGCTGTAGCCTTTGGGAATGCCGCTTGGACTTGTTACCCGATAAATTTACGAACTTGTTCGAAAAGTTAGTCCCCGAGTATATTGGCCTTGGCCTTTGTTTCGAGGGGATGCCTCTTTGAGGTCATATGAGTCCGAGTTTTTGGTGACTCAGGTGTATTGTTTGTCAATGGCAGTCCCCGAGTATTCGGGGGTGCTTTAATGTTTTGGCTCTTGAGCCGTTTCCCGTAGGATTATAAGTGTATAGCTCGTACAATAGTAGATTTTTTTTTGTGGGATACAAAGTGTTTTTGATATAAACAGAATGCTTCTTCAAGTAATTTGATACATGCGTACATGTTTTGCCGTCAAGGCTCGACTATTCTATATGGACACGGTTCATCTGACCGTTTGGCCCATTACAAAGTTTTCCTATTGAGGCCTGTCGCGCCCCCTTTTTCCTCCGCGGAAATCGGGTTTATGACATTTGGGAAGACAACTCGTTCCCTTTTGGGAATTGGGTTTAAGAGAATTGAAGAGTCGCCACCTAATGATTTAAGTGCATTAGGACACTAAGAAGGGTTTGAGTCAAGTAACCAGAGATTGGGTAAGGGATTGAAATTATCCCAAGGGGTAGGTGTTAGGCACCCCTCAGGATCCACTAGTGTGGTTCCCAGCCAAACTATTATTGACTTAAGATGCAAATAACACATAAACAAGTAGGACTTCAAATAAGAGGGGATTTTCCATGTAATGGTCACAAATAAACAAAGTCGGAAAGCATTAAAGAGAGTTGATTTAGAAGAAACGTTTAAAGGATTTAAAAGAAACAAAGAAACAAAGGGAAGGGGGTCCTAGGTTTATTAATAATATGGATCACCCCACACAACACCCGGTAATCACTCCTCAGTGAGGGGCTACACGTGATGTTATCGCGTGGTCATCATATCCATATCTACCCTTTCCCACCCCTTTAAGGTATTAAAGCGCGGAATGGTCTCGTTTACTTATTGCATGCTATTACCCGCCCCAATCCTATCAGTCCCGGGGGTACTTGGGACTACTAATCCTAAAGGGAAGAGGTGTTGGGCTTATTTGTGGTTTCAAAAGGTTAAAATGCTAAGGCGACAAACAAAACACATATAGCAAGTTTGGGGGGAGAAGCATATAAACAAACAAAAGGCTGAAACAGACCTCCTTTAAGCAAAGAAAAGCACATAGTTTAACATGTCTTACACGTACTGTTAAAGGGTCTGATTAAAACTTAAAAGCTGGGGCAGGCTGATTTATCACATATTTCCAGATAAGAAGTCCGAATTAGGCTTGCCTGCTGGTCGTAATTGATAAAGACTGATGCAGTTTAAAAACTTTACCCTAAGGCTTGCCTAGGTGTAGGACAAGAGCTCCTATAGACATGATATCTACTGATTTCAGAAAAGAATGAAATAGATTGAATACATACTGATTAAGAGGCGTTACCAGATTATTAAAGAAAAGCAAACTTTAGCAAAAGATACAGGTTCTGCAAGCATTATTACTGGTTTTAGACTCATAAGCGAGTGGAAACGTTTCAGACTTCGTTGATAATTCCTATAGGCATGCTTTCTACGCGTTGTTGATTTTAAACACTTTTATAGATATGAAAAAAAAATGCAGAAAACCTACAATATGACATCTAAGTGTTACATTTTATTACGAACGTGACATCTGATTACATTATTTGGTTATTAGGACCTATAGACAAGTTTGTTTAGTGAAAAAGCGGGTATGCAAGAATCAGAAGGAACCTATAGGCATATTTTCTACATGCGTGTGCAGAAGCTATAGACATAATATCTACATGAAAGTGCAGGATCCCTATAGTCATGGCATCTAATGAGAATGCTGAAGTTCTTATAGACATAGTAACTAAATGAGAATGCAGAAGTCCTTATAGACATGGTAACTAAATGAGAATGCAGAAGTCCTTAAAGACATGGTAACTAAATAAGAATGAAGAAATGCTTATAGGCATGAAAAATGCAAAAATCTTATAGGCATGGAAACTACATGGAAAATGCAGAAATCTTATAGGCATGGTAGCTATATGAAAAATGCTGAAATTAGAGATTCCTATAGGCAAGTTATCTACCCTTTTTACATGCATGGTTACCCCTCCCTTTTCACTAACCATCCCCGAAAGTTTATTACAAAGTTATTACAGTCAAAAGAAAATAAAGAAAATACATCAAGAATTGAAAATTACAACCAAGGAGAGCCTGATTCAGACTTCCTGTCTGAAGTATGTAGTAAACCAACTCCAAAGATCAGATTTCAAAGCCTTTCTGTCATTTGGGGTGTGTCAGAGTTCCCTAAGAGCCTCACATGAACTCCGGGCAGTGCTTACACCCCAAATACATTACCAGACTAGGACATAGTGCAGTGTGGAAGAGCCAGCCCTCAAGTGTCCAAGTTTAGAGGGAACTCAGGGTCCAAAGGCAAGGCTCACAGAAGGGGGGCAGAACCTAGGAACTAAGAGAGAGTGCAAGTGTAGAAGCGGAATTCTAAAAGGGGAAAAGGAAGAGTGAAGCAATTCACATTAACACACATAGGGGATACAGAATGAGGGAATTTGCAAGAGGTAAAGAGCAGGCTAGTGGGCATAACCCAACAATGGGAGATGCTGGCACACCCATATGCCTACTGGAACACATTGTTTAGAGGTCAGGATCCCCTAAACCCAACAATAAGAACTGATTGTCAATCAATTACACAAGACTCCCTTTAATTAAGGGATTCAAATTCAAACGAGTATAAACCAATTAAGGAAAGAAATTAATCAAACACTTTGTGCAAAGTAGGCAATTAGGGGTGAATACATAAGAGTTTTATTTAAAAATAGAATTTTGAAATACACGGTTGTGCAATTAAGGAAAGAGAATCAATTAATAGCCAAGAAAGCAGAGGTCAGAGATTTGTTATGAATGAACCGAGTCAAAAGATGGGAAAGGTTTTTAACTTAAAGGAAATTAGCAAACATGGAAAGGGAATCAATTAGACCCATATTCAGAGGGGGTATGGACTAACTAATTACAGATTTAAAAACTACTTTAGAGGAAATTTCATCATATATAAAGAGCATAGAAACACGTTAAGCATGAAAGAAGACTGTAGTGTCATTGCAAAATCAGTAGAAAATCCAATATAGAAGAGTTTAGCAAAAGGTCAGAGTCATATGAAAACAAAGAAGTCCGAACTTAATTTAAAGACTCGAAGTCAATCTGAAAGAATTAGGGGTTTCGAAATAAAATCCTAGTTCAAGCAAACCATAAGCAGAGATGAGAGGGCAGGCAATTGAATCGAAATCATGTTTAGAAGTTTCAGGAAAAAAAAACAAGCTTCTTCAACAACAGAACTCATGAGAAAACATGATAGCAAAGTAACATGCAATCACAGTAGAAGGATTCAAAGAACATAACGGCAAATATTAATAAGAACAGTAGAAAAAGCATGCTTAAGAGGATCTTTCAGTAGAAATTCAAACAAGGTTCAGTAGAAGAAAAATAGCAAAACCATAAGAACACAGTAGAAAGAATGTAGTAGGCAAAACATAGCAGAACATAGTAGAAGAAAATATGAGGACATAGTATGGAAAACATGGTAGAAAAATATACAAGCATGGAGCATATAGAACACAGTAAAAAAAGAACATACAAGAACGAAGTATAAAAACTCAGTAGAAGAGTATACAAGAACATAACACATACAAGAACGTGGTAGATAAAAACGCAGGAGCACAATAGAGGCAAATACACAAAAGAAAGGGGGAAGAGAAACACTTAAGCATTTTTTCAGCAAACCCTAGATCGGAAAGAAAGATTTTTTAAAAAAGTAATTTTCGAAAGAAAAGTTAGGGAAATCGTTTGAAAACTCAAAGAGAGCACAGATACCCCACAGGTCTAAAGAAACCGGAGAAAACCTCAAAGGGTTAGGGTTTCAGAAGAACCCTAGAAAAAGAAAGGCTTTGAGAGGTCATCGATCTGAGTCGGAGAGGTCGGAATCAGACTCAAACAACTATAGTACGCCGAAGCAAGGCCGGAGATGACCAGAGAACCTTGAATCAATAGAGGTTTGGGTGAAAACCTTCGAAGTCAGGCCTCGAATCTTCAAGTATCAAGCACATAGGAGCAATAGGAGGTGAATATAGGACTCCCACAGCCTGAGAAGCCATAGATTCCGGTGGGTTTCACGGTGGGAGATGGTAGGAGACGATTAGGGTTCAGAGAAGGTTCGAGAGAGTTTGAGGGGGTGAAGGGATTCAAAGGCAGCTGATAGATGAGAGTGATTTAGGGTTGGGGGGTTTGGGAAATTAAAAAAGAAAGAAGAGATCGTGGCCGTTGATCATTTTGATCAACGGCCTGGAATTATTGGAGAGCCGGGCGGGTTGGATTAAATCGGGTCATGGGCGGGTAGTTTAGGAATTGAGACGGTCCAATTGAGATTGAAATTGGGTTAATTGGGGTGGTCGAGTTGGGCTAAAATTGAAATAAATAGGGCTAGATTTTAAATAGCCACTTTTTTCCTTTTTATTTTATAAAATAGTAAAATGATTTCTGAAAAACAAATTAAAGGTACTAAATTAATTAATAATATATAAATATTAAATTAGAAAATACTGGAATCAAATTGGTAATTATAAACGCAATTAATTCTTAAAATAGGCTAATATTGCAATTATATGCAATTTAGCTTTAAAAATACTAAATAAGTTTGTAAAAATGTGCAAAAAATTACCTTAGCTATATTTTGGGATAAATATGAGAATAAATTAAATTACTCACCAAAAATGATAATTTGAGGAATAATTATTGGTTTTTTTTATTGCTAAAATAGGGCAATAAATTGATTTAAAAATCCTTCAAAAAATTAGGAAGAATACTAAAACATTTGGACACAAATATATATGCATACATATGCTATTTTGAAAGTATTTTGCACATATAAAAATATTACAGGGAAAAATTGGGTATCAACAGCTGCCCCTCTTTACCCGGGAAGGATGAAAGAGTTGTCGGGTAAAGATATGATGGCCAATTTGACCGAACGGAATGGTTTGAAGAATTTGACCGTGCTATGGTTCCTGAGCTGCCTACATATCCCTGGTCTTACAGGAATCAGGCCATATGTAGTTCAGGATCCGTCGGCGGAATATGCCGATGGAGGTTTTCCAAGAACGGACGCGATATTCAGGTTCGGGATGGATGGTTAAAGCCTAATAGGGTTGCGGGAACTGGAGCGGGATCGCTCCTGCTGAGACGGTCGTTGCTCGCCGGTTTACCTGCAAATAAACAATACAAGCGTATATCGTGCGTAAATTTAAACATGATGCAATTTCCCGTTAGACCATGAATGCTGTTTTGGACGGTGAGGATGACGTCCTTAGACCATGATGACCTGGGCCATGAAGCGTATAATAAAGTATTCGCAGGCCATGAAATGATCTCGGGCTATGAGAATGATGTCTCCGAACGATGATGCCTTTGAATAATGATTTGCAAGAGATTAAAGAGATCTTCAGGCCATGACATGGCGTTCTCGGGCTATGAGATTCCTTGGAGGTTCTTGCCAAGTCCCTTGCCAGGTTCATACCCGCTCCAGTTTAGTATGCTTTCAATTTTGTTGTCCCGCCATTTATCCTTATCAACGGCGTTGACTCGCTCGATGTGGTGGTAAGTTTCCCCGCCTATCCTTCTTCTGCCTCCTATTGCTGGGATAGTCTGGCGACTGTATATGGGATTGCTACCGTCATCGTGAATGATCACCTCTTGGTGGTTCCACTCAAACTTCACTACCTGATGTAGTGTTGACGCTACAGCCCCAGCGGCATGAATCCACGGTCGTCCCAACAACAAATTGTAAGATGCTGGCACGTCTATTACTTGAATATCAACATCAAACCAAGTAGGCCCCATTTGCAAACACAAGCTTATTTCCCCGATAGTGGACCTTTGGGAACCGTTTAAAGCTTTGATGTTGACGGCCCCATCCTTGATCTCATGCAGCCCCTTTCCTAATGTCCTGAGTGTTACCAATGGACAAATATTGAGACTGGACCCTCCATCGACCAGGATCCTAGTGATAAAATAATCTTCGCACTGCACGGTGATGTGCAATGCCTTGTTGTGACTCAACCCTTCTGGTGGCAGCTCATCTTCGTGAAAAGTGATCTTGTGACTTTCCAATACCTGGCCTACCATGTTAGCCATTTCTCTGCCAGTGATGTTACTTGGTACATATGCCTCACTTAGCACTTTTAACAAGGCATTCTTGTGTGCATCGGAATTTTGTAGCAAAGCAAGGATAGAAATCTGTGCTGGTGTCTTGTTCAGCTGATCAATGACTGAGTATTCTTTGGCTTGTATCTTTCTCCAGAGATCGTCGGCACCAGTTTCAGTGATGGTTGGCCGACTAGAGGCCTGCTTGCTTGACTCAGCCAGATGTTCCGGGGTGTAAACTCTGCCGGTTCTTGTCATACCCTGTGCCGCAACGGCTTCCCCGAACATGACCTTCCCCTTTCTTCTGGCTTCGTCTGTGTAGTCGCATGGTATAGCCTTTGTATGGAATGGTGTTATGGCTGACATTGCCACTGGAATTGGCGTGGCTATCTTTATCCCGAACGGAGCAGGCCCCTTAGGCGGTAAAACTGCAACTTCAAAGGGTGTAGGTGTGTTTGCTGGTGACATAAACTCAACCTCAATCGGCGTCGTCATCTTTGTAGAGGATGGTGCTTCAAACTCGAGTGGCATGGACATGTTTACCTCGGCGTCCCCAAAATGCTGAATCTGGACCACAATCGGATTAAGGGTGGACTATTGGCTTCTTTGGATCGTCGCCTTCTGTGTTTAAACCAATTGATCCCTTGGGGTCCCAGTCGTCCTCTATCTCAATCTTGTGAACACCTCCCCCTTGTGGTCTAGCAGAGGGTTATTACGGACATTCGGAGCAGGTTCCTTTGCTACAATAATCTTGTTATCAATCAAAGTCTGGATCTTATCCTTCAGAGAGCGGCATTCATCAATGGTATGTCCTTTCATGCCGGAATGGTATGCACAGGATTTATTTGGATTGATCCACTGAGAAGGGTTTTCTGGGGCTATGGCAGGGACAGGGGTGACATAACCAGCAGCTTTGAGTCTTTCATATAGCTGGTCAATTGGTTCAGCAATGGCGGTATACTTTTTGGGAGGTCTTCGGTCAAAGTTTGGTCGAGGTCTAGGGAAGCTTTGACATGGGGGAGGTGATTGATAGTGGGATGGTTGGGTGTTGTAGGCTTGGTAAACATGTGCCGGTTGGGAGTATTTAGGTGAAGTGGGCTGATATGTGGGAGGTGGAGCTGATTGATAAGTGGGTGGTGGAGTATGGTAAGAGGGTGAGGGTGCTTGGTAATTTGGAGTAGGTTGATATGTGGGTGGAGGCATTGGATAGGTTTGGTATTTGATAGGGGATTTGGTCCTCTGTGCAACCATTACAGCACCTACGTCCCTTTTCTTAGACGTACCGCCAGATTGTAAAGCCTTATTGGTAGCCTGCAAGGCTTCAAAGTTCGTAACCATACCATTCTTGATGCCTTCCTCGATCCTTTCTCCTAGCTTGATGATATCAGAAAATTTATGATTCTCGATTAGCATCAGTCTCTCATAATACTGTGGGTCTTGGGCCCGAACGAAGAATTTGTTCATTTGCTCTTCTTCCAAAGCAGGCCTAACCTTAACAACTTCTGATCTCCATCGAGTAGCATACTCACGGAAGGTCTCTGTGGGTTTCTTCTTCAAGTTTTGNTCCATAGACAATAACTTGCATATTGCCATGTTTTAAACTGTAACTCAAAGCACATAAAGGGAATAAGGAGGAGGGGTTCATAACAGAAACAAGCAAAAGAAAACAACATGCTAGTTTAAGTATTTAAATCTGCAGAAGTAATAAAGTAGACATAGATGTAGAAAGCTGTAAGTAAACACATTGTGGTGATGCTGAAAATTAAAATTAGGACATACCAGTTTCAAGGAAACAAATAGGGAAAAAGCAGTAGTCTTGTGAAAGTCAGAATGCAGACAAGAAGAGAGAGTTCTATTATGTGAGAGTGAGAATTCAGAAGAGAATGTGAATTGTTAATTGTGTGTACTGTGTGTTAAAGAGTCGTGTATTTATAGTGTAAAAGTCATGAGGAAATAAGGTAAGAAAATAATTGAAGAACTGATTGTCAATCAATTACACAAGACTCCCTCTAATTAAGGGATTCAGATTCAAACGGGTATAAACCAATTAAGGAAAGAAATTAATCAAACACTTTGTGCAAAGTAGACAATTAGGGGTGAATACATAAGAGTTTTATTTAAAAACAGAATTTTGAAATACACAGTTGTGCAATTAAGGAAAGAGAATAAATTAATAGCCAAGAAATCAGAGGTCAGAGATTTGCTATGAATGAACCGAGTCAAAAGATGGGAAAGGTTTTTAACTTAAAGGAAATTAGCAAACATGGAAAGGGAATCAATTAGACCCATATTCAGAGGGGAGTATGGACTAATTACAGATTTAAAAACTACTTTAGAGGGAAATTCATCATATATAAGGAGCATACAAACACGTTAAGCATGAAAGAAGACTGTAGTGTCAATGTAAAATCAGTAGAAAATCCAGTATAGAGAAGTTTAGCAAAAGGTCAGAGTCATATGAAAACAAAGAAGTCCAAACTCAATTCAAAGACTCGAAGTCAATCTGAAAGAATTAGGGGTTTCGAAATAAAATCCTAGTTCAAGCAAACCATAAAGCAGAGATGAGAGGGCAGGCAATTTAATCGAAATCATGTTTAGAAGTTTCAGAAAAAGAACAGGCTTCTTCAGCAACAGAACTCATGAGAAAACATGATAGCAAAGTAACGTGCAATCACAGTAGAAGGATTCAACGAACATAATGGCAAATACTGATAAGAACAGTAGAAGAAGCATGCTTAAAAGGATCTTTCAGGATAAATTCAAACAAGGTTCAGTAGAAGAAAAATAGCAAAACCTTAAGAACACAATAGAAAGAATATGGTAGGAAAAACATAGCAGAACATGGTAGAAGAAAATACGAGAACATAGTATGGAAAACATGGTAGAAAAACATACAAGCATGGAGCATATAAAACACAGTAAAAAAGAACATACAAGAACGGAGTATAAAAACTCAGTAGAAGAGCATACAAGAACAGAACACATACAAGAACGTGGTAGATAAAAACACAGGAGCACAATAGAGGCAAATACACAAAAGAATGGGGGAAGAGAAACACTTAAACATTTTTTCAGAAAACCCTAGACCGGAAAGAAAGATTTAAAAAAGTAATTTTCGAAAGAAAAGTTAGGGAAATCGTTTGAAAACTCAAAGAGAGCACAGATACCCCACAGATCTAAAGAAATCAGAGAAAACCTCAAAGGGTTAGGGTTTCAGAAGAACCCTAGAAATGAGAAAGGCTTTGAGAGGTCATTGATCCGAGTCGGAGAGGTCGGAATCAGACTCAAACAACTATAGTACGCGGAGCAAGGCCGAAGATGACCAGAGAACCTTGAATCGATAGAGGTCTGGGTGAAAACCTTCGAAGTCAGGCCTCGAGTCTTCAGGTATCAAGCACATAGGAGCAATAGGAGGTGAGTATAGGACTCCCACAGCCTGAGAAGCCATGGATTCCGGTGGGTTTCACGGTGGGAGATGGTAGGAGACGATTAGGGTTCAGAGAAGGTTCGAGAGAGTTTGAGGGGGTGAAGGGATTCAAAGGCGGCGTCTTAGGTGAAATGATTTAGGGTTGAGGGGGTTTGGTAAATTAAAAAGGAATGGAGGGATCGTGGTCGTTGATCATTTTGATCAACGGCCTGGATTTATTGGGAAGCCGGGCGGGTTGGATTAAATCGGGTCATGGGCGGGTAGTTTAGGAATTGGGCCGGTCCAATTGAGATTGAAATTGGGTTAATTGGGGTGGTCGATTTGGGCTAAAATTGAAATAAATAGGGCTAGATTTTAAATAGCCACTTTTTCCCTTTTTATTTTATAAAATAGTAAAATGATTTCTGAAAACAAATTAAAGGTACGAAATTTATTAATAATATATAAATATTAAGTTTAAAATACTGGAACCAAATTTGTAATTATAAATGCAATTAATTCTTAAAATAGGCTAATATTGCAATTATATGCAATTTAGCTTTAAAAATACTAAATAAATTTGTAAAAATGTGCAAAAATTACCTTAGCTATATTTTGGGATAAATATGAGAATAAAATAAATTAATCACCAAAAAATAATAATTTGAGGAATAATTATTGGTTTTTGTATTGCTAAAATAGGGCAATAAATTGCTTTAAAAGTCTTTTAAAAATTAGGAAAAATACTAAAATATTTGGACACACATATATATGCATACATATGCTATTTTGAAAGTATTTTGCATATAAAAAATATACAGAGAAAAATTGGGTATCAACAGCGTGCATGTTTTGTTTGGAGCCCCAAGGGCTCGGGTGAGTTTTGGATAGGCCACGAAGTGAATTTGGACTTTGGAGAATTACTGGTATGTTGCAGTTGTGTAACAGGCCTCTGATGTCGCAATTGCGAGATCAGAATTCGCAAATGCGAAGTTCTCAGGCTTGGGAAATGTGACCCAGGCATCGCAATTGCGAACCAAGCCTGGGCAGGCCATTCTCGCAAATGCGACACTTTGGTCGCAAATGCGAAAAAGTCAGGAGTCGCAAATGCGACATATCCTTCGTAAATGTGAAGGTAGCAGGATCCGAAAGGGTTCGCAATTGTCGCAATTGCGACATCTGCACCTGCTAAATGAGATTTCAGACGGGATTTTCTTTATTTTTCCAACTCTCTTAAACCCCAAACCTCCTTAGGCGATTTTTCAAAGGCACAAACTTCTCCAAATCATTAGTAAGTAATCTCTAACTTATTTTCTTTAATCTATAGCATCTTTTTACATGATTTCACTTCAAAATCTAGGGCTTTTCATGGGAAATTGGGTGTTTTTGGGTAGAAGTTAGGGTTTTCAAATTTGGGGATTTGGACCTCAATTTGAGGTCCGATTTCAAAACTAATTGCATATATGAGTTCGTGAGTGAATGGGTGATCGGATTTTGGTTCGAACTTCGGGTTTTGACCAAGCAGGCCCGGGGTCAATTTTTGACTTTTTGGGGAAAACAATGGGAAACCTATTTTCATGCATTAGAATTGGTTTATTTGGCATTTATTGATATCGCTAAGTAAATTGTGACTAGATACAAGCAAATTGGAAGTGGAACCGAGAGGTAAAGCGGTAGTTGAGGCTTAATCTTGTTCGTGGAATCGAGGTAAGTATTTGGCCTAACCTTAGCTTGAGGGAATAGGAGTTGTGGTCTATTTGCTATGTGTTTGTATCGAGTACGACGTATAGGTGTGGTGACGAGTATCTATACGTTGGTGTAAAGCATGCTCGTGAGTCTTATACCATGATTATTGGGACTCTATTATGTATCGATCATGCTCAAATTGATGATTATAAATGTTGAACAAAGCTTATGAAAGTTTCTTGGTAATTGACGATTGGTGAGTATTGACTCAAATTGAAGTATCATTTTGTAAAGAAATTGTTGAAATGAGATTGGTTATAGCTGAATCCCTTGCGGGGACGTTTTGTTGATATTGTTGATTCCCTTGTCGGGATATTATTGTTGATATTGTTGATTCCCTTGCCGGGATATATTGTTTTCTGTTGTTTGGGTGAGGAAGAGTGTAAAGCACGAAGGGTGATGCCGTGTATGATATTGTGAGAGAGTGTAAAGCACGAAGGGTGATGCCGTGCCATGATTTGAGAGTTAATGCACGAAGGGTGATGCCGTGCTGATATTGTGAGGAATAATGCACCAAGGGTGATGCCGTGCCTTGATTGTGAGAGGTAATGCACGAAGGGTGATGTCGTGCCGTTTCTGTTGATTCATATGGTGAGGACGAGAGTAAAAGCACGAAGGGTGATGCCGTGCACGTGTTACCGTCTCATTATTCTTGTTGATTTATATATGATGTTCATTATTCTACCTTATTGACGCTTCCTTATTGGTTTAGTGTTAGAATCTGATATTTCCCCGCAGCATGTCCCCTTCCCACCTTATTCTGTTATCATGTTTCTGCTTGTATATGATTTATCTGCACAGGTACATATGATTGTTGTGTCCTAGCCTCGTCACTACTTCGCCGAGGTTAGGCTCGACACTTACTCAGTACATGGGGTCGGTTGTACTGATACTACACTTTGCACTCTTTGTGCAGATTTCGGTACTGGACCCAGTGAGTAACTGAGGTAGCTGCCTTCAGTCCAGGAGACCAAGGTAGATCTGCTGGCATCCGCAGAGCCTAAAGTCCCCCTTCCCTGTTTAGCTTTTCTACCGTCTCTTATCATTCCGAGAACAGTTGTACTTTTCTTTCCAGACGTATATTTGTAGTAAAAATCTTAGTCGTTCGTGAATTTGTGACACCAGATTCGTGGGTAGACATGTATTGGAGTATTTGGATTTATTTTAATTCTTCCCCGCTTTTCATTTGCTTAGCTATAGTTACTGTTTATAATTGTTTGGGTTGATTGATAATGTGTAGAACCTTAATAGTTGGCTTGCCTAGCTTTCACGAGTAGGCGCCATCACGACTCCCGAGGGTGGGAAATCCGGGTCGTGATATTACTAAAAAAACGAAATAGTATAATAGAAAATTTTAAGTTAGCTTGATTATAGAAGTGACCTATTCGATATAGATTATACCAAAATGAAGCATCTCTAGAAAATTAAAAACCATTAAGTGATAAAAAATTAGTGAAAAATAAGTGTTAATAATGAAACAGATTAATACATTGAAATCTAGTCCATTTAGATTTGATTAAAAAAAATCTTCAGGAAAAAAATTATCATTCGTGTATTAGAAAAGAATTAATTGGTAAATCTAACAGAGTTATTCACAATCGCGCTCAAGTGTAGACAAATCACTAGTATTATAATTATATATAGGGAGTTACTTCACGAGCTTACCAAAATGAATATCAATAAGAACGACATAAATGTCACGACCCAAAATTCATCAAAGGACGTGATGGCGCCGGACACCTCGGTCAGGCAAGCCAACATTGAGTAATTATTTAAACTCTCATTTTAATATTTTAGGAACCATAATTTCCTTTAATTTAATTAGTAAAAAGGTAATCATCACCGAATAAATAAAAATATTTGCAACTTTTAATATTAAATATCCCATAATTATCCCAGAACCCGATGTCACAAGTGCATGAGCAATCGCTAGGAAATCAAATGAAGTACAATAACTGTCCGGAAAACAGATTTGGCCAGAGAGTAAATACAATACACTGAAAGAGACTATGCTGCCTGCGGGTCACCTCGAGAGATGCAGCTCGCCTAAGTCTTCGTATCATCCATGCTGCTACGCCCATTAGGCCGTTAGAGGTACATGTGCTTGTGCAACAAAAATGCACAGCAAGTGTAGCATGAGTACAAAAACAACGTGTACTCAGTAAGTATCCCGTCTAATCTCGAAGAAGTAGAGATGAGAGGTCGACTTCGACACTTACTAGTGGTCCAATGATAATATACCAATAATTTAGTAAATCGAGGATTTTCGTAAAAATGACTGTAACTCAAATAGCATGAGGCAAGTAAAAAATTCTTTGTTTATAGGAAATTCCCAAATCCAATGTTCGAATACTCCTCCATAAGGAGTGCTATGTTGAAATGAACACATCTAGCCAGATATAGAGCCCATATTCATATTTAAATCCACCCACCGACCTCGAGCCGATTCTGACCGCACCGTACTAGGCTAATAGCCTTTCAAGGTTCCATAATAACCCCTTTTTTCCCATGACTCACAAGAACAATCCTCATATCCGGAGCAAACCTCCACAGTCCACAACCCAATAAACCGAGTGCCCTCCAGGCATAGTTTCTCAAATTAGTGATATTACCACAATCTTTATGCTTGGTTTAAATTTTCAATCAATCAAGTGACTACATGTCACACTTATACAATCTTCCCGTAAGATACGCTCCCACGACCTACCGCACTAGGTAACAAGTCTGCACATCCTCACCACCGACCATACAATGCTGTAAAGCAATCAAGAATCCATAACCAGGATGCAAAGCCTCTTACACAAACACCAATCTTAGGTGAAGCTAAAGACAATACCAAATTACTCTAAACATCCAAACCCCTTTCCTGTTCATCCGAGCTCGTGACATTCTTGCCAACACCGAACCGCAACCTTGATCCTCACTTTCAAATTTCATATCGCTCACTGCACTTAACATGCAAATGTGCGATAATACAAGAATTTCATCATAACTCCTGAACCACTAATAGGGTGAACACTTCATCATTCATAAACTTTTTACTTAACTCGTTCCAAGAGAACCATAGCAACACACGAGTAAATCCTCATAACCGTAGAACATGCAAATCCTCAAGTAGTGGTCTAAACCACTATAACCCTTCTGGGATCCGCCTACACATAACAGACCATAGTACTTGAATGCTTCCAAATAAAATCAGTTACGGCGGTCGTCGAGCCTCGCACATACCGCCACCACTATGCCATTCAACCATGACTAACTAATCTAACTTCTTCTAATTCATCCTTAACTTGCCTTAGAGATAATAATAGCTCCATTCCTTATATCACAAATCTAAATCTGCACTCACCCTGAGTGACCCCATTCCACGAGACCACATTGCCTCCAAACCCATGAACTATTTCATACCCTCCTTGCACGCACATTCGCGTCTTCAACTTATACACCCATTCCAATAATTCCCCTACGAAAGTCATTTCCTCTTTTTCCTCCCAATGCTACACTGCAAGTCGAAAATATCATAGAACCTTCCGAGCCTCCTATCATAATCTGTTACAAAAGCTCGATTCTTAATCATACGACGGGCTTGAATCCTTAGGCACTGAGTAACATTTGAATTTACTAGGACCGTTGTTGAGAGCCACCTGCTCTGGCTTGGCCCCGAATATAATCAACTTCAAGGCTCCACTGGCACATGAACACCCATTTTAATGAAGCACCCGACTGAATCACTTACCAAAGCCTGAACATGAGTCAATAAGGCCAACTATAGCACACCTTTATCAATTCCTTTGCTCAAATTACCACTTATGTTCTTTTCCCTTAGCTGAAATAACTCACTAATATGGCAATAACTCGAACCTCATAAGTAGATAACCATGCAACCCAATCGTAGGCGGTGGGACTCTCCCACTTAGCTTGAAGCCACTATTACACAACTTTGGAACCCACCAAGATTCTTTCATCACTGTTGACATGATCTTGCACAACCAACCCGCTAAATTCCTCGAAACCTTTCTGATAACCATTCCATGAACACTCTGAATCACTAGCCACGTTTACATATTCTACCTCTCACGGATAGCCAGTAGAATTCTTCATAGAAGCTTCGTCAACCACGTGGCCGCTGACCTGCTCATACGAGATAACCCACCTGGGAAAATCACATGCCGACATCTTCCAACATCGCTGCACTGGGTACACTTACTGCAAAATCAGTAACCCATCCAAAGTCATGTTGTAACCTTCTTCATATCAAGCAACTCCTTTCTGTTGCACCCAATTTCCTGCCGTATGACAGCCAATATTTCAAATCAAGACCGTAGACCCAGTCACTGACCAACTGAATCCTAATTCACTCTAAACTCCTCCCAAGGCATTTAGTCATCCTACCACAGAACCTATGTGCTACTCTGCCACTCTCCCACTTTGGTCAAACTTACTCCTTTAAGCAACTGCTCAACTTCTGTTTCCCATACTTGGCCTTCCAGGAGTTTAATCACCACAAGACACTTCCCACATGTCCATCCCCATCCTTCGCTGCCAGCCGTTGCCTTAAATCAAAATATATCTCTGTAGCACTTGAACCAATAGATCGTTACTCCGTCAACCCAAACCTGAACATTCATGGTCCGGTTGTCTTTCCTCCGCCAGAAATAAAACATTGAATCTCTAAATCATGCATTGAGTAAACCTCCTTCCAAGTCAACCACTGCTCCAACACATAGACAAACATCCTACCATTACATCAATAATGTGCCGTAACAACCCATGAGCATCATAGTAACCTGTGTATAGCCTCAAAGCTCTCAGAAGAACAGCTACTGAGCTGAAATGACGGAATATCCTTCCACACGGCGACGACAATAGTCCAATCAACTATACAGGGGGAAATATCCCGCATCACATCTGTAGTACCATTACAATTCCTCAAATTCTTGATTTATAATAAGCGCTTCGCGTCACATAAGATTGAGTAGGAAAGAAACAAAGGCATAAGCCTCAGAGGAATCAAACAGCACGACGAGGAATCAAGAAGGGAAGTGCTCCTAACAGTCCTGTAGCCTCTCGAAGATAAGTACAGGCGTCTTCGTACAGATCCGTAAGACTCTACTAGACTTGCTCATGACTCGTGAGACCTACGTGGACCTAGTGCTCTGATACCATATTGTCACGACCCAAAATCTATCAAAGGCCGTGATGGCGCCGGACACCTCGGTCAGGCAAGCCAACATTGAGTAATTAATTAAACTCTCATTTTAATATTTTAGGAACAATAATTTCCTTTAATTTAACTAGTAAAAAGGTAATCATTACTGAATAAATAAATTTTTTTACAACTTTTAATATTAAATATCCCATAATCATCCCAGAACCCGGTGTCACAAGTGCATGAGTAATCACAAGGAAATCAAATGAAGTACAATAACTTTCCAGAATACAGATTTGGATAGAAAGTAAATACAATACACTGAAAGAGACTATGCTGGTTGCGAGCCTCGAGAGATGCAGCTCGCCTAAGTCTTCATATCATTCATGCTGCTATGCCCATTAGGCCGTTAGAGGTACATGTGCCTGTGCAAAAAAATGCACAGCAAGTGTAGCATGAGTACAAAAACAACGTGTACTCAGTAAGTATTCCGTCTAATCTCGAAGAAGTAGAGATGAGAGGTCGACTTCAACACTTACTAGTGGTCCAATGATAATATACCAATAATTTAGTAAATCGAGGATTTTCATAAAAATGACTGTAACTCAAATAGCATGAGGCAAGTAAACAATTCTTTCATTTATAGGAAATTCCCAAATTTATTTTCATCATTTATACATTTATCTCAAGGCAAGCAATACAAGCATGTGCAAATTATGACGAGGTCGTACGGCCCGATCCAACAAATATTTAAACTGTGCACTGCCAGAGGGTCGAATGGCCCGAACCATAGATGCATCTATTTAATCTACCGAGGCGTTCGGCCCGTTCCACAATAGATAAAAACATTCAAACAGTCGAATCAAGAATTCATCAAGGAGCAATTAGTTAGGAAAAGGCAAGCTTCTCTTTTAAAAGTCAAGAAATGATGTCTAGCCTTTTAGAAATTTATTTATATGTTCGATATGTTTTAAGCATTTTTAAGTTGACAGCAAGGCTGCAAATATTACAAGTAAAGCATGCTTTTAGGCCCTAGACTACCCCGACTCAAGCATAATAGTAGCTATGCATGGACTCTCGTCACCTCGTGCGTAAGTAGCCCCCACAAATAGGAGCACATATCCAATTAATTCACCTATGGGGACAATTCCCTCTTACACGGTTAGAAAGGAGACTCGCCTCGCTCCGAAGTTCCATAACCGGCATTCCATGCCCTTTCCGAAGACTCAAATCTATGCATAATGCTCCAAAACTAGCCAATAATTATGAAAACCCATTAACGCTATATTACTCATGATAATCCAATTTATAAAAATTCCTAACCCCGATCGAAAAGTTGACAAAATCGCCCTCGGGCCCACGTGCACGGATTCCGAAATTTTTCGAAGATAAACCTTACCCATAACCTCACGAACTCAAATATATTATCTACTCTGAATTTCATGCCCAAATTCGTGGTCAAAATTCAAACATACCAATTTCTAGGTTTTCTACCAAAACCCCAAGTTTTCACTATTTTTCGACATTAATATATATATATAATCCAAGTATTTTGAAAGTACAAGAGGGGGGTGAATTGTGAATATTTAAACTTTAATCGCTTATTAGTCGACTAATTAATCGAGTAGTCGGCTAGATATAATTACTTAGTAGTTATAATGACAGAAAGTAACTTGCAGAAGGTAAATGCAGGAATTAAAGACACCAGGATTTTATACTGGTTCGGATTCAATGTGAATCCTAGTCCAGTCCCCTTGGGTTGCAAGAGAGTTCTCTTTTAGTAAATGTGTTTCTCCGAGTACAGTTGTAGTGAATTGTCAACATGTTTCTCTAGCACTCGTTTCTTTTGATACAATGCCTCACCAGTGATATACTCTCCTTTTTTCTCTGACTTGTTACACGGCAGATCTTAGTGAACTACAATGTTTGTTTGCAGTAGAATAAAGATAGTGGTTTTTGGTTCGATCAAAGTATGTCTGACTAAGGTTTAAGGCTGGGTATAAATACTTTGATGAAGGTCTAGGCTTGACAACCCAAGAGATTTGATCCTTGGAAAGAGATTGATTCTTTCCAAGAATAAGATAGCTGGCCGTTGGTTTCCTTTGATTTCCTTCCTTCAGCAGATGCATGTAATGAAGACTTGCTTCCTTGATTGTTGGTTCTTTCGAAATTCGTCGCGTACCAATCTTTACAGAATCATCGATCTTCCGGGATGCTGGCCTTGATCCATGCCTTAAGTTTAGGCTTGCTTGATTCTCTCCATCGCAGCTGGCCGTTACTCTTTGCTGATTGATTGGCTGATTGGATTCTTTCCTTAGTTATCCATATTTGCTGATTGTATTGTAATCTTTGTTGATTGATTTCTTTCCTTAGGCATCAGGATTGACTCCAGCGGTCTTGTAGTGTCTGCTTGATTCCTTGTAATTAATTTCCTGCATATGTATATTATTTGGATCATTAAAACTGGATCTAACAATCTCCCCCTTTTTGATGATGACAAAATAATATATAAATGTAAACACCAGTTGACTTCCCTGTGTTTTACTCCCCCTCAATGTATGCAGTTGACTAGTCCATGATACTCCCCGTCAATGTATGCAGTTGACCAGTCTGAGATAGAGTCGACTAGTCCGAGATAGAGTCGACTTTTGCCGCAAGCAGTACCTGTATAGATAGAACCTGCAAGCTGTACCTGTACAGATAGAACATACACTCCTTCTCCCTATTTTTGGCATCAGCAAAGAGGAAACAAGACAAGAACTAAACAGAATAGATAGAATTTAAGCAGAAAGTTTATAGTAATCATCCAACGGCTGGGAAAACAGCCCACAAAAATAGCACAGCAAAAAAATAAAAATTATCCAAAGGCTGAAAACATAGCCCAAAACCAGCAGAGCAAAAGAAATTGTTTTAAAACATCCACTCTAAAGGCGCAGAAAATAAGTGAGGGTGTTGCAGATGGCCTCCTTTAACTGATCAAAGCTTGCAATGGCTGAGATGCTCACTCCATCCATCCTGTCATGAATCTGCCTGAAGGCTTTGACAGCATTCTCCCGAACTCTGAGAACTGCAACTCTAATTTTGGACACATCAGACCCTGTTTCCTTGGAAATCACATGAATGTCACCAACAGTAGACTGAGTGGCTGTGAGAAGATTTTTGATTTCAGAGAGTTGAGAGTCAATAGCACGAAGCTTTTCGCCAAGGTCAGGACTGTCAAGACTGGGATGAGGGACAGAGGGTGAAGGTTTGGGCTCTATAGGAGCAGGCTTTGCTTCACTATCGTGCTTCTTAACCCAGGAGCCTTTTACAGTCACATATCCCATACTGGCAAAAGCTCTCGAATTGTAGGACTTAGAAACAGTGATGAAGGGATAGTCGGACAGGGAAATATGATGAGCTTCTAGAATGTGAGTGATTGCCATGCCATAGGGTAGACTGGTGGGATCTTCAGCACTCTCGATCATGAAATTGATAACCCGGGAGGAAAGCTTGAGTTTGAGTTTGGTCACGAGGCAATAGACGAAGAAGATGTCTTTTTGAGAGAAGGTTGAAAAGGAACCAGTACGGGGAAGCAAAGTAGTTGCTACAATGTGGGCCAGAACCCGAGTTTCGAAACTAACATCACTGGGACCTAACTAGTTTGGAAGGGAGTCAAAAGGACACTCAGCAATACACTGTTTGGCTTGGTCAAAGGAAATTTCAAAGTCATCAGGCCAGGCATTTTTAAACAGCATAGGAAAACCAGAACAATGACACTGAAAGAGCGAATCAAACAGGGCACAGTCAAGAACAATGCGCTTACCTAACACTAGAGATTCCAACCTATCTGGTTTACTAGAGCGAAGATTTGCATAAAACATCTTTACCAAGGGTTCATATACCTTAGGCGGAGGAATAGAGAAGAACTTAACCCAACCTTGATGAATGAACAGGTCTTTGACCTTGCAATTGAGGGCTTCAATGTCGTCAAGGTCGACAATCCTACCATGAGCAATGGGCTTGTCTTTCAGGGCAATGAAGAAATTTTTTTTTGGGGAATCCCAGAAATTGAGGTCAGATTCAAGAGAGACAGAGAAATCAACCTTGGATTTCTTTGGGGTGGACGAAACAAGGGGGTCTTCCATGGGTCGCTTTCCTAAAGCTTTTTCTCCTAGGAGTTGGGAATGTTCAGAGAAATTTCCCTGAGAAGAGGCGAAACCCTCAGAGTGGTCGGACCCTAGGTCTACTTGTTCTGGGGGCATAGACGAGGGTTTTGCTCTGGAACGGGTGCTTTTTCTGGTGGAAGCAGAGGGATTTATGGGATGTTTGGCCATTGTAGAGAAGGGGTTTGATCGGAGCTTTTGGATAAGAGATAGAGATGAGAGTGACCGAAAAGGGTTTTCTACCTTAAGAAGAGGGTTTTTGATGGTTGAGTACAGAAAAGGAAAAGTTGTCAGTTGAAGAGATGTGATGCCTGACTTTCCATCTTTGAACGACGAACTGATGTGAAAGAAGAGAAAAGAGAGGGAAAGAACGGAGGCGTAATAAATGCATGGGTAAAGGACAATTATTGCAAAAAGAAAATTAACAGAGCACATAGGTCCTAAGAGTTGTTAGTAATGCAAATAATACCAAGTAAATTTCTTAAATCACAAAATCTCTCTTCTAATAAGGGTTTAGTAAAAATATCAGCTAATTGATCAGTGGTTCCAACAAAAGATATTTCTATGTCTCCCTTAAGAACATGATCTCTAATAAAATGATGCTTAATATTTATATGCTTGCTCTAGAATGATGCACAGGATTTTTGGAAAGACAAATAGCACTAGAGTTGTCACAAAAAATTTGTATAGGCTCAAACGAAAGTTCATAGTCACCCAGTTGATGATACATCCACAGCAGTTGTGCGCAGCATTGTCCAATAGCAATGTATTCAGCTTCAGTAGTAGACAATGCGACTGATGCTTGTTTTTTATTGTTCCAGGATATCAATGCCTTTCCCAGTAATTGACATGTACCACTTGTGCTTTTTCTATCATCCTTATCACCTGCAAGGTCAGCATCTGAAAAACCTTCTAATTTAAAAGAGTTAGAGCGAGGGTACCATAATCCATGAGATACAGTCCCAATGAGATATCGAATGATTCTTTTTACGGCAGTCAAATAAGATTCCTTAGGAGCTGACTGAAACCTGGAACATTTACATACGCTGAACATAATATCTGGTCGACTTGCTGTCAGATACAGCAGTGATCCAATCATTCCACGATATTTAGTTTCATCAATAGGAATACCTTGTTCATCTTTGTCTAGATTTGTGGAAGGGCTCATTGGTGTCCAATTGATTTTGCATTGCTCATACCAAATTTTTGAATCAGCTCTTTTGTGTATTTGGTCTGACATATGAAGGTTCCTTCTTCAGATTGTTGAATTTGTAGTCCAACGAAGAACGTGAGCTCACCCATCATACTCATTTCGAATTCGCTTTGCATAAGATTTGAAAATTCCTTGCACATGAGAGGGTTAGCACTACCAAATATAATATCATCGACATAAATTTAAATAATGAGGTTACCTTCCGATGATCGTTTAATGAACAGGATAGTATCTATTTTACCTCTTGTAAAGCCATGATCAACAAGAAAGGAACTCAGTCTATCATACCAAGCACGTGGAGCTTGTTTTAGCCCATACAGCGTTTTAGTGAGCTTGTATACATGGTATGGAGATTTTGAATCTACAAAACCTGGAGGTTGTTTCACATATACTTCTTCTTCGATAAATCTATTCAAAAAGGCACTTTTAACATCCATTTGAAACAACCTGAATCCTTTAAATGATGCGTATGCCAGAAGAATCCGTATGGACTCCAAACGAGCTACTGGGGCGAAAGTTTCATTCTAGTCGACTCCTTCCTGTTGTGAGTAGCGCTGAGCAACTAGTCTGGCTTTATTTCTTACGACCTTTCCATCTTCATTCAGTTTATTTCTAAAAACCCACTTAGTTCCGATTACAGACACATTATCAGGTTTTGGTATCAAGTTCGACACTTGATTCTTACTGAACTGATCTAACTCTTCCGCATAGCTTGCACCCAGCTTGAATCTTTTAGTGCTTCCTCTATCTTTTTTGGCTCAATCTGAGAGATCAATGCGATGTTTGCTTTCTTTTTGAGAGCTCCCTTGGTTTTCATTCCTTCATTTAGATCCCCTATAATGAATTTCTGAGGATATTCAGGCTCGATTCTCCATTCATTTGGACGAACTATATTTGTAGTTGACTCGATTGGTTGAACTGGTGCATTGCTGTTGTCTTCACCAGTTGACTCTGTCGTACCAGATGTATCAGTCGACTCTTGTGATTTGCTTGTCTCCTGAGTTTCTTGAACTTGATCTTCATCACCTGCAGTGATTCCTTTCTCGACCAAGGGATTATTTTCATCGAATATAACATGTACAGATTCTTCCATACATAATGTGCGTTTATTATAGACTCTAAAAGATCTACTATTTAATGAGTAACCTAGAAAAATACCTTCGTCACTTCTTGGATCGAACTTTCCAAGATTATCCTTACCGTTATTGTGGATGAAACATTTACTTCCGAAGGGATGGAAGTAACTGATATTTGGACGTTTACCCTTCCATAGTTCATATGGAGTCTTCTTCAGAATAGGAATTATGAGGCAACGGTTGAGAATGTGACATGCTGTACTTATACCTTCTACCTAGAAGTGGTTTGGCAGTGAGTGTTCTAGTAACATGGTTATTGCCATATCTTGGAGGGTCCTGTTCTTTCTTTCCACAACCCCATTTTGTTGTGGTGAGCATGGTGCAGAGAAATTATGGGTGTATCCCTGATCATTACAAAACTCTTCAAATGCTCTGTTTTCAAATTCTCCTCCATGGTCACTTTGAATTGCTGAAATCAGATATCCCTTTTCTCTTTCAACCTTTTTGCAGAAAACTTCAAAATTTCTTAATGCATCATCCTTAGAGATAAGAAAATTACCCAAGTGAAACGTGAATAATCATCAACAATAACAAAGGCATACCTCTTTCCTCCTATACTAGCAGTTCTAGTAGGCCCAAATAAATCCATATGAAATAGTTGCAAAGGTTTTGAAGTAGATACTATATCTTTATTTTTGAAAGAGTTTCGGGTCTGCTTACCCATTTGACATGCATCACAAATATGAGTTCTAGAAAAATTCAGTTTGGGTAGACCAACAACTAATTCATGTTTGGATAATTTTTCTATCAAGTGCATGCTAGCATGACCAAGTTTTCTTTGCCATAGCCATGGATCATCAGACATAGAGGATAAGCAAATATGACCATCTATCTTTTCAAAACTATCAAGGATATAAACATTTCCATATCTTTTTCCAGGAAGGATTATTTTACCTGATTCATCTTCAATAGCACATCCTGTTTTCTTAAAATTTACCTCATATCCTGAGTCGCAAAGTTGACTTATGCTCAAGAGATTGTAGTTGAGGCCATCGACAAGATAAACTTCAGTCATGTCACAATTGTTATTGAAGGGAATTGTTACAGTACCAATTATCTTGCCTTTTGAATCATCCCCAAACTTAACACTTCCTCCATCAATTTTTGTAACTTCTTTGAACAGGTTTTTGTCACCTGTCATATGACTGGAACACGCACTGTCTAGATACTATTTTCCTTTGCGGCTTATTCTGTGGTGTTCCTGCAAAACAAGATGATTACTTTCTTTTAGGTACCCAAGCTTGCCTGGGTCCTAGAGGGTTAGTGTTACTAGGTTCAAAAAATTTTGGTTTCCAAACCCATCCTGAAACGTTTGTTTTACGAAAACGACAAAATGAATATTTATGCCCACCTTTGTTACAGTAATGACACATAACTTCTGACCCACTTTTAGGTCTTTCATTAGTGTTAGTACTAGTCGACTTGGTTCTGGCTGGTCCTTTTTCAGTTGACTTGTAAGTCGTCTGGTTCGACCTAACAGAACTGTGACTGGTGGATTTGCGCATGCCATTGAGTTGCAATTGCAATTCCTCAAACTCTTCTTGAAGTACTTCCTTTTCGATTTCACATACTTCATGTTTGAGTTTCCAGTCTTTAACTTCCTTAGTGAGTCTCTTAAGCTCATTCATCATTTTCTGAGACTCTTTCAAAGTTAAATCAAGAATATCCTGCAATTCATTGTATCTTTCCCAGTTATAGGATCTTACCTCACTAGTTTCACCTCGTGCCATGAAACAATTTTTATTTTCATCATCTGAAATGTGCTCTTCTGTCCAACATCCTAAGAATTTGTTTATTTCGTTTTCCAGAATTGTCATGAAGCAGAGATTTGCTATCTCTTCGTGGTCTGAATTATCCTTATCGCTCCAGCTTCCGAAGGATTTGTTCTTGTTGAAGCCTCTAGAGATCTTCCTCTTCAGTTCTGGGCACTCAGCTTGAATATGCCCAAATCTTCCACATTCATAGCACTTTCCATTATTTTTATCCTGTTCGTTGTATTGCCTGGATCGTCTTGGTGGAATTCTTCCTTTCTTTGTGTTCCTGTATCTTCTCATTAATCCATCCGTGTTTCTAGATAGCATAGCAATTTCTTCTTGCAAGGCTTCAGGATCATCATCAATTTCGTTTTTAGCTGTTTCAGTAGAGGTTTTGAATGCAACTATTTTCTTTTTTTCTTCTTGGTTCTTGAGATGCGTTTTTTCAAAAGCAATGAGTTCTCCTCGTAGTTCATCATAGGATAATTTGTTTAGATCTTGAGATTCAGTGTGACTACTTTGGTCTGCCAAGTGGTTGGAAAACTCCTGATAATTTTTCTGACTTAATCACCACTGGTGTAGGGCTTGCCAAACGTATTTAGATCGCTAATTATCTTGCTAAATCTAGCAAACATCTCTTCAATGGATTCTCCTTCTTTCATTGAGAAGAGTTCGTAATCATGAACCAGCATATTGATATGAGTTTCCTTTACTTTGCTGGTTCCTTCATAAGTGACCTCAAGCTTGTCCCACATTTCTTTGGTTGTGTCACAACTTTGAGATTTTCTCATATTCTTCACCACTTATAGCGTTATGAAGCAGATTTCTCGCTTTGTTGTTAACTTGTACCACTTCCATTTTCTCTTTTGTGTATGAATCTATATATTCAGGATCAGCAAGTGGTGGAGTGGCAGCTGGTAAGGGATAGTTTACCTTTTTGATGACTCTCCAGACTTTGACATCATAAGCTTTGACAAAGATTTCCATTCGTACTTTCCAGTGGGAGAAATGTTGTCCATTGAAGTATGGCGGTCTAACTTGTGAAGTTCCTTCCTGAAAGAGAGCTCCTATGATAACTTGATTTGCCATGATCTTTTCTCGCAAGCTGTTAAGCAAAAGTAAAATGTGAGCCTTGCTCTGATACCAATTGAAAGTACAAGAGGGGGGTGAATTGTAAATATTTAAATTTTAATCGCTTATTAGTCGACTAATTAATTGAGTAGTCGACTAGATATAATTACTTAGCAGTTATAATGATAGAAATTAAATTGCAGAAGGTAAATGCAGGAATTAAAGACACCAGGATTTTATACTGGTTCGGATTCAATGTGAATCCTAGTCCAGTCCCCTTGGGTTGCAAGGGAGTTCTCTTTTAGTAAATGTGTTTCTCCGAGTAAAGTTGTAGTGAATTGTCAACACGTTTCTCTAGCACTCGTTTCTTTTGATACAATGCCTCACCAGTGATATACTCTCCTTTTTTCTCTAACTTGTTACACAACAGATCTTAGTGAACTACAATGTTTGTTTGCAGTAGAATAAAGAGAGTGGTTTTTGGTTCGATCAAATTATGTCTGACTAGGGTTTAAGGCTGGGTATAAATACTTTGATGAAGGTCGAGGCTTGAAAACCCAAGAGATTTGATCCTTGGAAAGAGATTGATTCTTTCCAAGAATAAGATAGCTGGCCGTTGCTTTCCTTTGATTTCCTTCCTTCAGTAGATGCATGTAATGAAGACTTGCTTCCTTGATTGTTGGTTCTTCCGAAATTTGTCGCGTACCAATCTTTACAGAATCTTCGATCTTCCGGGATGCTGGCCGTGATCCATGCCTTAAGTTTAGGCTTGCTTGATTCTCTCCATCGCAGCTGGCCGTTACTCTTTGCTGATTGATTGGCTGATTGGATTCTTTCCTTAGTTATCCATATTTGCTGATTGTATTGTAATCTTTGTTGATTGATTTCTTTCCTTAGGCATCAGGATTGACTCCAGCGGTCTTGTAGTATCTGTTTGATTCCTTGTAATTGATTTCCTGCATATGTATATTATTTGCATCACTAAAACTGGATCTAACATATTTAACTTGCAATATGTGGGAATCACTTACCTTGACAAGGATGATGAAGATGGAGCTCCAAAATCGCTCCTAGGTCGGCTCCCATGGAGGGAATGAGATTAAATAAGCCAAACCCATTTTGCAAACTTGTACACTGCCTAGGCGATCCTTCTTCGCGTTCGCGAGCCCCCATCGCATTTGCGATGAACAAAATTCTCAAAAGTCATTTCCAAGCTCTTCTCAGACAACCTCTAGTATAATTGCCATAACATTTTTTAAAAAACTTCAAATAATAAATGGTTTAATGTTTTGATAACTAGACACCAAGATCTACAACTTTCGTGTTTTGGTAATCTCCCAATTCCTTATAGATTTTGAGATATGAGCTGCCAAAGTCAGCCGTGTGCAACACAAATTTCTTCTTCATCTTCCCGGACATCCTGTAGAGTACCAGACATAGCTTTTCGTACACAAATTCAAATGATAATTGGTTTACCTTTCTGAAAACTAGACGTAAAGGACTACAACTTCCAATTTTGGATCATCTCCAAATTCCTTATAGATTGTGAGATATGTGCCTCCGAAGTTGTCACGACCCAAAATCCACTAAAGATCGTGATGGCGCCGGACACCATTGTCAGGCAAGCCAACAACAATTAACTAGTAACTTCTCGTTTTAAATATTTCTGAAATCACTTCTTTTGTACGTTTAAACAATACATAATAAATTTCACTGAATAAATAATGAAACATTTAACAATTTTAAATTTCTGAATAAACCTATAAACATCCCAGAACCCAGTGTCACAAGTGCATGAGCATTTCCTAGGGAATGAAATAAAATACAGTAAATGTCCGGTATACAAAGTCGACAGGAATGAAAATACAGTACAATACTCTGAAGGAGACTCTGCTGGCTGCGGGTCGTCTCGATAAGTGCAGCTCACCTAAGTCTCCGTATCAACCATGCCGCTATGCCACTAAGCCACTAGTCACACATAAACCTGTACAACAAAAATGCACAGCAAGTGTAGTATGAGTACGAAAACAACGTGTACTCAGTAAGTATCCCGTCTAATCTCGAAGAAGTAGAGACGAGAGGTCGACTTCGACACTTACTAGTGGTCCAATAATGTTATATCAATAATAATTTAAATCGTGAATTTTTATAAACATGATTGCAATTCAATAGAATGGAGCAAGTAAACAATTCTTTCTTTTATAGGAAATTTCCAAATTCCTTTTCGTCGTTTATACATTTATTCTCAAGCCGGGAAGGAACAACATCACTTCAATAAATTCCAAGGCAAGCAATACAAGCATGCGCAAATCATGCCGAGGACGTACGGCCCGATCCAACAATATTTAAACTGTGCACTGCCAGAGGGTCGAATGGCGCGAACCATAGATGCATCTATTTAATATACCGAGGAATTCGGGCCGATCCACAATAGATAAACACATTCAAACAATCAAATCAATAATTCATCAAGGAGCAAATATTCGGAAAAAGTCAAGTTTCTCTTTTAAAAGTCAAGAAATGATATCTAAACTTTTTTAGAAATTCATTTACACATTCGTTATGTTTTAAGCATTTTAAGTTTGTCAACAAGGTTGCAAGTATTATAAGAAAACATGCTTTTGGGCCCTAAACTACACGGACTAAAGCATAATAGTAGCTACGCACGGACTCTCGTCACCTTGTACGTACGTAGCCCCTGCAAATAGGAGCACATAACCAATTAACTCACCTATGGGGACAATTCCCTCTTACAAGGTTAGAAGGGAGACTCACCTCGCTCCGAAATTTCCATAACCGGCATCCAAGCCCTTCCAACGACTCCAATTGATGCACAACGCCCCAAAACTATTCAAACAACGGGCAAACCAATAAAAATTCACTCTAGTCCTTGTAACAATTCAAATTATATAAGCTCCCAACTCCGCTCGAAAAGTTGACCAAAATGCCATCGGGCCCACGTGCCCGAATTCCGAAATTTCTCGAAGATAAATTCTACCCATAGCTTTACTAACTCAAATATACAATTTGCTCAAATTCAAGGTAAAAGTCCAAAATTCCAAATTCTAGGTCTTCCCCAAAAATCCCAAATTTATACTAATTTTCCATGTCTAAATCCATGTAAGATCACATATTTAACTCAAAAATAGTAAGAAATCACTTACCCAGTGTCGCTTGGTGAAAATCCCTCCTTGAGCTCTCCAAAATCGTCCAAGCCAAAAGAAAAAAATGAGAGAAAATGACCAAATCCCGATTTTTAAAACACTCACTGCCTCCAGTTCTTTCGCACCTGCGGTCTATTGACCGCTTCTGCGGTCCCGCAGGTGCGGACCAATTGCCGCTTCTGCGGTCTTCCCCCAAGCCTTCAACTTCCGCATCTGCGCTTCTCCTTCCGCAGGTGCGGTCCCGCATCTGCGGCAAAATAACCGCATCGGCGGTCCCAGCCTAGCCGTCCATTTTCGCTTCTGCGGCTCCGCACCTGCGGCCCAAGTTTCACAGGTGCGGTTACACCAGCAACCAGCAACTTCAGCCTTCTCCAAAATTCCATTTTTGATCCGTTAACCACCCGAAATCCACCCGAGGCTCCGGGACCCCAATCAATCATACCAACCAGTCCCAAAACACATTACGGACTTGCTCGATACCTCAAATCATATCAAACAACGCTAAAACCGCGAATCGACCTCCAATCCTAGCTTTACGAACTTTAGAATTTCGAACTTCTACTTTCGATGTTTAAACCTATCAAATCACGTCCGATTGAATTCAAATTTTACACGCAAGTCATATTCGACATCATGGACTTACTCCAAATTTCGGAATCGGATTCCGACCCCGATATCAAATAGTCCACTTCCGGTCAAACTTCTCAAAAACCTTCAAATTTCTATCTTTAGCCAAATGACTTCAAAATGACCTAGGGACCTCCAAATTCACTTCCGATCGCGCTCCCAAATCCAGAATCACCATACGGAGCTACTCCCAGACTCAAAATCCCAAACGGACATCGATAACACTGAAATGCACTTCCACCCAAACTTAAATTTCTTCCAAAATGCTAACTTTTACAATAGGCGCCAAAATGCTCCCGGGTCATCCAAAACCCGATCTGGGCATACGCCCAAGTCCCAAATCATCATACGAACCTACTGGAACCTTCAGATCCCGATTCCGAGGTCGTTTACTCTGAAATCCAATCTTAGTCAATTCTCTCAACTTAAAGCTTTCGAAATGAGAATTCCCTCTCCAAGTCAGCTCCGAACTTCCCGAAATTCAATTTCGACCACGCGTACAAGTCACAATACCTGAATTGAAACTGCTCATGGCCTCAAACTGCTGAACGGCGCGCTAGGGCTCAAAACAACCGGTCGGGTCGTTACATCCTCTCCCACTTAAACATACGTTCGTCCTCAAACGTGCTAGGAACTGTGCTGGGGTTGTCTGAAATCACTGTTTAACACCTCGAGCATCTACCCGTGCTATCACAACTCAGTTGGGCGCCCTAACTCGATAAATCTGAAGATATCCTTTTTCACTTAAGCAAATAAGCCTTAGAGCCCAATTCCATCATCAGGAATTCTCTGCCAGGCCTGTTCCAACATACGCTCACCGTATCAATAACTACCCGCAGCGCCAAAACATGACTGCATATCTTAGCTGAATTCACACCTTGCACCACTTTACTCACAGGACCACAATGGCATTCTCTGATCGAATAAATCGAAATTCCACGATTCTGACGCTCCCATTGCACCTCATGACCTGCATAGGTCTTGCTCTAGCTCTTACAATACCGTCACAACGGAAGAGATGTGTAGAAATTCATAACCAACTGTCGAATCAACAAATCATTGGGTCTATACTCCTGTCAAGAACCATTACCTCATCTTGAACCAATTAATGGTCTTAGCTCTTTCATATACTTCATATAATCCGATCGCACTGATCCCAGATCCAATACCCTTGTCTCACCCAGTACGAACTGTCCAGGCAATAAGTCACCCCGGACATGATCAAAAGTCTCATATGATGCCACAGCGTGCTAATGGGCTACCAATTCAAACGCGATACAAAAGGAAAACAAACTCTAAAAAGGAAATCCAATTACCCCGCTCGCGAATCATACATGCGACGCGGTCATCATATTTAAACAGACACCCCGCTCGCGAATCATACATGCGACGCGGGAACACAACCTATATAAGTTTTCCTCAGGAAAAGAAGAAACAAAACACATAGGAACTGATTCGGGAAACTGTACTCAACATCACACTGATGCGGTGCGTAACCCGGTCCAAACAACATACCCACGGCGGCGTACCACTCGATCCACACATAAAATTCACATCAGGAGGTACACACCGAGCTAAATTGCTCATTACAACAAGACACCGAATATCGGTCGCAAGCACGCTAAGAGCATAATACCGTCCCTGGGGAGACACATAGCGCTATAAGCTACAAAACTCAAGCACAACTGAGGTGCGATATATGATCTGAACCTCAAGAGCCATTTTGCTCATATAACATCATCTCTACGCGGAACCTCAACACATAAACAATTCATCGAGTCGTCTCACAACACACACGGCGCAATATATCATTACTTGAAATAACTGACGACGAAATAACACCCTGACTGCTCTTCCACAAGGAGCGCATTACTGAAATGAACACATCTGGCCTGATATAGAGCCCATATTCACATGTAAATCCCTCCATAGACCTCAAGCTAGTTCCGATCGCAATGAACTAGGCTAATAACCTTTCAAAGGTCCATAAATACTCCCCTTTTTCACATAACACACAAGAACAACCATCATGACCGGAGTAATCCTCCACAGTCCACAACCCAGTAAGTCGAGTGCCCTCCAAGCATATATTCTCAAATTAATAATATCACCACAATCTTCATACTTGGTTTAACTCTTCAACCAATCAAGTGTCTACATGCCACACTTATACAACCTTCCCATGACAAATAACAGGTCTGTACATCCAGACCACCGGCCGCACTAACGCTAAAAAGTGACCAAGAATCCTTAACCAGGATGCAAAGCCCTTTTTCACAAACACCGATCTCGGGTGACGCTGAAGGCAATACCAACTTACTTTAAACATCGAAACTACTTCCTTGCTCATCCGGGCTCGCGACATCCTTGTTAACACTGAACTGCAACGTTGATCCTTACTTCAAATTCCATACCGCTCCCTGCACCCAATCATGTCAATATTCGATAGAACACGATTTCCATCATAAATCCGGAACCACCAATAGATTAACACTTCATCATATAAAAACCTTCCACTTAACTCATTTCAGGAGAACCATCGCCACACGCAGGTGAATTCTCATAACCGTAGAATGTGCAAATCTCCAAGTAGTGGTCTAAACCACCATAACCCTTCCGGGATCCGCCTAAAACGTAACTGGCTATAACAGTAGAATACTCCTGAATAACCTCAACTACAGCGGCCGACAGGCCTCGCACGTACCTCCACCAATCACTCGTATAATTTGCTGAAGAAACTGATTACTACCACCAGTACGCCAATTCAACCATGGCTAACCAGTCTATCTTCTTCCAATTTATCCTTGATTGCCTTAGAAATAATAACTCCATTCAACACAAAACACACTCCATCCACACTCATCCCGAGTGACCGTGAATCACGAGACCATACTGTCTCAAATCCCACGAACCATTTCATACCTCCCAATTGCTACACTGCAGGACAAAACATCATAGAACATTCTAGTCACCTCCTCATAAGCCGCTACAAAGATTGATTCTTAACTGTACCTATAGGCATCGAATTCATTAGGCACCATGCTTTACCCCTTCGAATTCACTAGGACCGTTGTTGAGAGCCACTCGCTCTGACTTGGCCCTGAATATAATCAACCCCATGATTCTTCTAGCACATGCATACCCTCTCGACGAAGCACCTGGCAGAATCACTTCCCTTGAACCCGCACTTATACAAGGCATAGATCCTGAATCCTTCCCCAAGTCTGAACATGAGCCAATAAGGCCAATCATAGCACACCTTTAACAATTCCTTTGCTCAAATTATCACTTAGCTTAAAGCCACTATTACACGACTCTAAAATTCATCAGGATTCTTTATCTCTTATTGACATAACCTAGCGCAATCAACCGCCATAATTCTCGGAATCTTTCTGTAAAACCCCTTTTTATACTCTGAATCATCAACCACATTCGCACGACCGATCTCTTTGCGGTATAACCATTAGAATTCTTCGCAGAAGCTTCGCCAACCACGCGACCGCTAACCTGCTCATAGGGAATAACCCATCTGAGCCCGAGCTCACTCTCTAGCTGTGCGAGTCCATTCACCCCCCGTGGGCATCAATTAAATGCGCGGCAACATCCTTCAAATTCAAAGTTAGTTTGTATCCTTCTTCATATCAAGCAGCTCCTTTCTGTTATATCAAATCTCCTGCCGCATAATAGCCCATACTTCGAATTAATCCGTAGGCCCAAATCACCAATCACTAAAATTCCCAAATCACTCCAAACTCTCCTACTTTTGCGAAACTCACCCCTTTAGTCGACTACTCGACCCTTGCTTCTTATACCTGGCCTTCTAGAAATTTTAACCACCGCCTGACACTCCCCACATGTCCTTCCTCATCCTTAGCTGCTCAGTTGTTGCCTTAAATAAAATCTATCTTCGTGGCACTTGAACCCACAATTGCTGCTAACTTTAAACCTTTCAAAAGATCATCTTTCTCGAACCGTCAACATTAGAAACACTGATTCAATCCTGAACTACCGCACCCCGCGATATCTGACAGCCGCATCTTCAATACCATTTCACAATATCTTGCTCCAAGGACGAATTGTAGAAGATCATAACACCGGCGAACTTAGTACGTTCAATTAGGACAACGACACCTAATCACGGGAATAAAATATCGAATCTCTAGATCATGCACTGAGTAAACCTCCCTTCAAGTCATTCACTGCCCCAACACGTAGGCAAACATCCTACCATCATATCAATACTGCGGAACAATCGTTCATAGCATCATGGCAACTTGTGCCTAGCCTCAGAGCTCTCAGAAGTACCGCTACTGAGCTGAAACGACAGAATATCCTTCCACAAGGCGACGATAATAGCTCAGACAACTATGCAGGGAGAAACACCACGCACTGCATCGGTAGTACCATTACAATTCTTCAATTCTCGATTTAAAACAAGCGGTTCGCGTCGCATAAGATTGAATAGGAAGGAATTAAAGGCATAAGCCTCCAATGATCAAATCGCACGATGAGGAATCAAGAAGGGAAGTACTCCTAACAGTCCTGCAGCCTCCCGAGGATAAGTACAAACGTCTCCGTACCGATCCGCGAGACTCTACTAGACTTGCTCATGAATCGTGAGACCTACGGGAACCTAGTGCTCTAATACCATGTTGTCACAACCCAAAATACACTAAGGGTCGTGATGGCACCGGACGCCATTGTCAGGCAAGCCAACAACAATTAACTAGTAACTTCTTGTTTTAAATATTTCTGAAATCACTTCTTTTGTACGTTTAAACAATACATAATAAATTCCACTGAATAAATAATGAAAGATTTAACAATTTTAAATTTCTGAATAAACCTATAGATATCCCAAAATCCGGTGTCACAAGTGCATGAGCATTTACTAGGGAATGAAATAAAATACAATAACTGTCTTGTATAAGAAGTGGACAGGAATGCAAATACAGTACAATACTCTGAAGGAGACTCTGCTGGCTGCGGGTCATCTCGATAAGTGCAGCTCACCTAAGTCTCCGTATCAACCATGCCGCTATGCCACTAAGCCACTAGTCACACATAAACCTGTGCAACAAAAATGCACAACAAGTGTAGTATGAGTACGAAAACAACGTGTACTCAGTAAGTATCCCGTCTAATCTCGAAGAAGTAGAGACGAGAGGTCGACTTCGATACTTACTAGTGGTCCCATAATATTATATCAATAATATTTTAAATCGTGGATTTATATAAACAAGATTGTAATTCAATAGAATGGAGCAAGTAAACAATTCTTTCTTTTATAGGAAATTTCCAAATTCCTTTTCGTCATTTATACATTTATTCTCAAGCCGGGAAGGAACAACATCACTTCAATACAAGCATGCGCAAATCATGCTGAGGACGTACGGCCCGATCCAACAATAATTAAATTGTGCACTGCTAGAGGGTCGAATGGCGCGAACCATAGATGCATCTATTTAATCTACCGAGGCATTCAGGTCGTTCCACAATAGATAAACACATTCAAACAATCAAATCAATAATTCATCAAGGAGAAAATATTTGGGAAAAGGCAAGTTTCTCTTTTAAAAGTCAAGAAATGATATCTAACCTTTTTTAGAAATTCATTTACACGTTCGTTATGTTTTAAGCATTTTAAGTTTGTCAACAAGGTTGCAAGTATTAGAAGAAAACATGTTTTTGGGCCCTAAACTACCCGGACTAAAGCATAATAGTAGCTACGCACGGACTCTCATCACCTCGTATGTACGTAGCCCCCGCAAATAGGAGCGCATAACCAATTAACTCACCTATGGGGATAATTCCCTCTTACAAGGTTAGAAGGGAGACTCACCTCGCTCCGAAATTTCCATAACCGGCATCCAAGCCCTTCCAACGACTCCAATTGATGCACAACGCCCCAAAACTATTCAAACAACGGGTAAACCAATAAAAATTCACTCTAATACTTGTAACAATTCAAATTATATAAGTTCCCAACTCCACTCGAAAAGTTGACCAAAATGCCCTCAGGCCCACGTGCCCGGATTCCGAAATTTCTTCAAGATAAATTCTACCCATAGCTTTACTAACTCAAATATACAATTTGCTCTAATTTTCATGCTCAAATTCAAGGTAAAAGTCCAAAATTCCAAATTCTATGTCTTCCCCGAAAATTCCAAATTTATACTAATTTTCCATGTCTAAATCCATGTAAGATCACATATTTAACTGAAAAATAGGAAGAAATCACTTACCTAGTGTCGCTTGGTGAAAATCCCTCCTTGAGCTCTCCAAAATCGTCCAAGCCAAAAGAAAAAAATGAGAGAAAATGGCCAAATCCCGATTTTTAAAACACTCACTGCCTCCAGTTCTTTCGCACCTGCGGTCTATTGACCACTTCTGCGGTCCCGCGGGTGCGGACCAATTGCCGCTTCTGCGGTCTTCCCCCAAGCCTTCAACTTCAGCATCTGCGCTTCTCCTTGCGCAGGTGCGGTCCCGCATCTGCGGCAAAATGACCGCATCTGCGGTCCCAGCCTAGCCATCCATTTCCGCTTCTGCGGCACGAAGGCCGCTTCTGCGGCTCCGCACCTGCGGCCCTAGTTTCGCAGGTGCGGTTACACCAGCAACCAGCAACTTCAGCCTTCTCCAAAATTCCATTTTCGATCCGTTAACCACCCGGAATCCACCAGAGGCCCCCGGGACCCCAACCAATCATACCAACCAGTCCCAAAATACGTTACGGACTTGCTCGAGGCCTCAAATCATATCAAACAACGCTAAAACCGCGAATCGACCTCCAATCCAAGCTTTATGATCTTTAGAATTTCAAACTTCTACTTTCGATGTTTAAACCTGTCACATCATGTCCGATTGACTTTAAAATTTACACGCAAGTCATATTCGACATTACGGACCTACTCTAACTTTCGGAATCGGATTCCGACCCCAATATCAAAAAGTCCACTTCCAGTCAAACTTCTCAAAAACCTTCAAATTTTTATTTTTAGCCAAATGACTTCAAAATGACCTACGGATCTCCGAATTCACTTCCGATCGTGCTCCCAACTCCAGAATCACCATACGGAGCTACTCTCAGACTCGGAATCCAAAACGGACATCGATAAGACTGAAATGCACTTCAACCCAAACTTATGAAATTTCTTCCAAAATGCTAACTTCCACAATAGGCGCCAAAATGCTCCTGGGTCATCCAAAACCCGATCCGGGCATACGCCCAAGTCCGAAATCATCATACGAACCTACTGGAACCTTCAGATTCCGATTCCGAGGTCGTTTACTCTGAAATCCAATGTCAATTCTCTCAACTTAAAGCTTTCGAAATGAGAATTCCCTCTCCAAGTCAACTCCGAACTTCCCGAAATTCAATTCCGACCACGCGTACAAGTCACAATGCCTGAATTGAAGCTACTCATGGCCTCAAACTGTTGAACGCGCGCTAGGGCTCAAAACGACCGGTCGGGTTGTTACAGAAGTCAAACCTGCGTAACAGAGATTTTCTTCTTCACGAACACGAGAACATCTTCGGGAACGCGAAGAACAAAATCACTGAAGCCAAATCCTTCTTCGCGAACGCGAAGAACAACACCATACACCAGCATCAGCTATAGCAAAACAGCCCGAAATGAACCGAAACCACCCCGAAACACACCCGAGGCCCCCGGGACCCCATCCAATCACACCAACCAGTCCCATAACATAATACGGACCTGCTCGAGGCCTCAAATCACATCGAACAACGCTAAAACCATGAATCGCACTCCAATTCAAGCTTAATGAACTTTAGAATTTCAAACTTCTACATTCGATGCCGAAACCTATCAAATTACGTCCGATTGACCTCAAATTTTGCACACAAGTCATATTCGACATTACGGACCTACTCCAACTTCCGAAATCGGAATCCGACCCCGATGTCAAAAAGTCCACTTTCGATCAAACTTCTCAAATACCTTCAAATTTTTAACTTCAGCCAAATGACTCCAAAATGACCTACGGACCTCCAAATCCACTTCCGATCGCTCTCCTTATACCAGAATCACCATACGGAGCTATTCTCAGACTCGGAATCCCAAACGGACATCGTTAACACTGAAATGCACTTCATCCCAAATTTATGAAATTCACCCAAAAATGCTAACTTCCACAATAGGCGCCGAAATGCTCCTGGATCATCCAAAACCCGATCCGGACATACGCCCAAGTCCAAAATCATCATATGAACCTGCTGGAACCTTCAAATCCCGATTCCGAGGTCGTCTACTCAAAAAATCCAATCTTAGTCAATTCTTCCAACTTCAAGCTTTTGAAATGAGGATTTTCTTTCAAATCCAATCCGAACTTCCCGAATTTCGATTCCGTCCATACATACATGTCATAATACCTCAACTGAAGCTACTCATGGACTCAAACCGCCGAATGACGCGCTAGAGATCAAAACGACCGATCGGATCGTTACATATTGACTCTTTGGTAATCCGATATTAGATACATTAATTTATTTTTAACAGTAAATATATACATCTATCTACTCATTGGTCATTGATTAGTTGTGTATTTGTAACTATAAAAGTTATTTCTTCCCCTTTAAGCGTGAACAAAATGCGCTTAATACTTGAAATCTAATCAATTTAATTTGAATACTAAAAGAAATCTTCAGGAAAATATTATCATTCGTGTATTAGAAAAGAATTAATTAATAAATCTAATGAGAGTCATTCACAATCACGCTTAAGCTTAGACAAATCATTAGTATTTCAACTATATATATGGAGTTACTTTACGAGCCAACCAAGAATATCGGCATCAATAAGAACGACATAAATATATTGACTCTTTTGTAATCCGATATTAGATACATTAATTTATTTTTAATAATAAATATATACAGCTGTCTACTAACTGGTCATTGATTAACTGTGTATTTGTACCTATAAAAATTACTTCTTCCCCTTAAACGTGAACAAAATGCGCATTGTTCAAGAGAACAAAGTTGAAATTATACTTTTCCCTTCACATTATTCAAGATAATTTTAAATTTTGCTTATTTTAAATTTTTTTACTTGATCTCAGGGAGCCGTTCATACTTGCAAACAAGAAAGCGATGATAAGAAAATATATTTATCATAAAGTTTGTTATTTTTCGCAGCATGAAAGATCAAAATGTTTTCATAATTTTGCAGGTGCGTGCGCTCGATGTTGTCATTATTTATTCATATATACATAATGTACAAGTCTCTCTTTTTTACCTTTTAAGATTAAGAACTATTATGATATCCTATCAAAACTTTAACAATTTGTGTTCTTTATAAACAATGATTTACTCAAGTCTCTTTTGTGATTTAATACGATTTTCAGATCCAATGAATTAGCAGTTTTGCATAAAATTTACAAATTTATTTCTAATTAAACTAGGTGTATCTATTAATCCTAAGATAAGGATGTCTTTACAATCAAACGCCATGAAGGGTGTTTTTAACTTTTTAGTTCCCATTAATGTAGAAATAAATGAATTTACAATTTAATTAGATAATTTTATTTGAACTATATTATTAATTCACCTCTTTAAAATATTATTGGTAATGTGATGATTCGGTGGAGTTTTAATATTAATGCTAGTACTCAATTTTTTAAAAGTTGAGTACCAATACCTGGTCTGGTAATAAAGTTTTTTAGTATTTCGCGTGATATGTGGTGGAGATATTTTAACTAATTTGGTTTTATAAATTTAAGAACTTTCTGGTATTTTGTAATTTCTGTCCATCTTTGTTATATTTAACATTCTCCTTTTCAACTTAAGATTCAATTTTATTTAAGTCTGATTTCATTATTATTATTCATTAAAAATTTACTTTTCAAATTAATTTTTCAATTATATTCAAGGTCATTTCATTATATCACTGTTAATCCTTGTTAAGGATCTCTTTGTGTTTAAAATTTGAAAAACTTTGGTATAGATTTGTTTTCTTTCCTAATTTCCTAATGAATTTCTATAAGTATATTAATACAATTTCTACTTTTCAAGTTAAATGGTAGATTTATTTCTGTTTATGCAATTAGAGAATTTGATTTAGTTGCTATAAAAATGATGTTCCATCAAAGTATATTCACAATTGTTAGTTACTACTTAGTAAATTTCATTAAGCATATTGAACCATTTACCTTTTTGACTTAAAATTTCAGATTTGATTGTTGTTACTGATATGCAAATCATATTTTAAATATCAATAATTTAAATTTTCTGCTATAATTTTCAATATGATGAAAATATTACTTCCAATGGCAATTTGGTTGGAAATTAATTACCATTATGAAGAAATTCTTAATTCATGTATATAAATACTCATGATATTTCATTTCTTATAAGCACATTCTTGAAAACAATTAATCGATAGACTTTATTTTATATATCGCAGCAATGGAGAACAAGAAGAGTGCAGGGTGCCAAAAGATTCTCATGATTCTTAGTGCAGAATTAAGTGACAATGCACAAGTTATTGCTGATCATGCTCGAAACAACATTAACCAAAGCATCAATATGTTTAAAGAGTATGATAAAAGAGAAAAAGCTGCGATCGAGCAAATACTTTTGCTTGACCAAATTAATGCGACGAGAAAAAAAGGCTGGTGGGAGTCTATTGACAAATTAAATGAAGACGAAGTGGCCAAGTATGAAGCTTGGTTGAGTGGCACTGTCTTTAAATTGAAGAGCCGTTTGGAGCAGCTAGAAAATGAAGCTTCATCCTCATCACAAACCTCTCCCGAGAATGCAAATAACACACCTAGTGTTCGTGAATGAATCATATCAAGATATCAAAAAATATGAAAATTTTAATTTATATTATTGGCATATTTTTTTTTTGTATGCGTGTGTGTGTGTTTTTAGTATTTTGTTTCAATGATGGTATGTGCTGCGTGTACTCCCGAAAAATTCTATTAATGATTTTATATTATATCTTTTAGTATATGATGTCTCCTATATGTTAGATTTCTTAATATTATTTTTTATATGTATTTGTAATAATACCTTAATCTCTCAGTGTTTATATTTGAAGCACGTCATGTCGAAATGGTCATATGAAAATGATGTTCTAAGGCTTAAGTAATGAATGAGTACTGTTGGGGAACAAGGAAACTCAAAAAGGGGAGGGGGGGGGGGGGGGCATATGTGTAAATGAAAAAGGACTCAAATACAAAATGGTATAGCTCTTTAAGGAAAAAAGGAGTTTGATTATGATACTCAGAAGGAAAATCCTAGTAAGTCTCAAAATCTTGTTTTCAACAATTCAAACACTTCGTCATTTGAATATTTCTATATACCATATATGATCATTCTACTAAAGACGTGCGTAACGCTGACGGAGTTAGTACGACAGTTCAAAGTGTCTTCTTATAATATAAATTTTAAGGGTATTTGATCTTTCCTCGGAGTAAATATTTTTCTTGAGAAGTATTTTATATTTAAATGGGAAACATGATTATCTTCGCTTATTTTTTTCGATAGTCTATTTGAAATAATTTTTAAATTTTAGTGAGTGAATAGTGAGACAAAGTTTTAAATTATATTTTAAAAGATATTTTCCTTCGTATCACACACCCAAAAAAAAGATGAAATATTTTTCTTGATGTTGGTTTTTTCTTTATATGCTTTTTAAGCAAAAATTAAAAAATTATCTTCACCTTACATGTGACCCGTTGTTAAAACAGTTCTGGCTGAAAAAACAAAATTCTGGCTGGAAAAAAAATTCTGGCTGAAAAAAAAAATGGAAAAGAGGAAAAGCGCTGAATTTTTTTAAGGTAACTGGGTCGCCATTTCCACATGCGACCTACTGTTAGAAATTGCATTTACTAGAAAAACGGAATAGTATAATAGAAAATTTTAAGTTAGCTCACTGATTATAGAAGTGACCTATTCGATATTGATTATACCAAAATGAAGCATCTCTAGAAAATTAAAAACCATTAAGTGATAAAATATTAGTAAAAAATAAGTGTTAATAATGAAATGGATTAATACTTTGAAATCAAGCCATTTAGATTTGAATAAAAAAAAATCTTCAGGAAAAAAATTATCATTTGTGTATTAGAAAAGAATTAATTGGTAAATCTAACAGAGTTATTCACAATCGCGCTCAAGTGTAGACAAATCACTAGTATTATAATTATATATAGGGAGTTACTTCACGAGTGTCACGACCCAAAATTCACTAAGGGTCGTGATGGCGCTGGATACCACTGTCAGGCAAGCCAACACTATTTAACTAGTAAATTCTCGTTTTAATATTTTCAAAATCATTTCCGCTAAACATTAAACAACTGAATAATAAATTTCACTGAATAAATAATGATGTCTTTACAAAATTACTGAATAATCCCGAAATCATCCAAGAACCCGGTGTCACAAGTGCATGAGCAATTACAGGAAATCTAATAAAGTACAATAGCTGTCCGGAATACAAACTTGGACAGAAAGTAAATATAATACACTGAAAGAGACTCTGCTGGCTGCGGGTCGTCTCGAGAGATGTAGCTCACCTAAGTCTCTGTATCATCCATGCTGCTACGCCCAACGAGGCCACTGGACATACCTGTGCCTGTGCAATAAAAATGCACAGCAAGCGTAGCATGAGTACGAAAATAACGTGTACCCAGTAAGTATCCCGTCTAACCTCGAAGAAGTAGTGACGAGAGGTCGACTTCGACACTTGCTAGTGGTCCAATAATATCAGGTACAATAATAAAGTGAATAAATATGAAACAGAGTAAATGTATGGAATAAGCAAGTATAAAATACGTGATACAATTCCTTTCTTTATAATTTTACTCAAGCTCTCAGCTAGCAAGTTCCCTCCGTAAACAGAGCATATATATAGATATAGTGGATATCATCAAGAGGTTGTCATAAATCAAATCAGGGAAAAACCCTAAGATACATCGGCTTCTAGCCAAATATTACGTATGAATTCCATAAGAATGATGTATATATATAGGAAATTCCGAGGCGTACGACCCGATCCAACATAAAAGTAAATTGTGCACTGCCGAGGGTCGAATGGCGCGAACCATAGATGCATCTATTAACCTGCCGAGGCGAACGGCCCGCTCCCATGAGAGTGTGGTATATAAATCCCGCCGAGGCGAACGGCCCGATCCCATAAGAGTAGTAGGAGGAAATGCCCCGCTCGCGAATCATACATGCGACGTGGTCAAATATAAATTTAAGGAATCACCTCGCTCGCGAATCATACTTGCGACGCGGTCAAACATAATTTTAACATCTAAATCATATCTCTTTCTTGCTTCTTTTTAAAATATGGGAAATCCAGCTTGTATCTTTTTAAAAAAATTACCCCGCTCGGGAAACATACCTGCGACGCGGTTACACATAGATTTTCTTTAGCTATTATAATATTCCTCAATTCTTTTCGAAAATACGAAGTTCAAATGAAACCTTTTAAATCTTATATTCTTCAATTTCACTATTTTCAGAACATTAATAAGGAAACTCAATTTCGCTACCTCTCAAGGCAAGCAATAAATATAAATCAATAACAATATCAACAAGGCATGATGTAAGCCTAAAATTACCCGGACATAGGCATAGCTAGTAGCTACGTACGGACTCTCGTCACCTCGTGCGTACGTAGCCCCTACAAATAGAAGCACATAATCATTCAGTTCACCTATGGGGTTAATTCCCTCTTACAAGGTTAGAAAGGAGACTTACCTCGCTCAGAAGTCCCATATCCGGCTTCCAAGCCCTTCCGACGACTCAAACCGATGCCCAACGCTCCAAAACTAGTCAATAATTGTGCAAACCCATAAGTATATACTCAAACACTCATAAAAATTCACTTTATATCAATTCCCAACTCCGCTCGAAAAGTTGACAAAATCGCCCTCGGACTCACGTGCCGGGATTCCGAAATTTTTCGAAGATAAAGTTTACCCATAACCTCACGAACTCAAATATATAATTTACTCCCAATTTCGTGCCCAAATCGTTGTCAAAATCCAAGAATACTAAATTTCTAGGTTTTTCTTCAAAACCCCAAATTTCACTAATTTTCCATAATTTTCCATGTTAAAATCTAGATATAATCCAAGTAATTAACTTGCAATAGGTGGGAATCACTTACCTTGACATGGATGATGAAAATGGAGCTCCAAAATCGCTCCTAGGTCGGCTCCCATGGAGGAAATGAGATAAAATTAGCCAAACCCATTTCTTTACACTTATACACTGCCCAGACGACTCTTCTTCGCGTTCGCGAGACCCCCGTCACGTTCACGAAGAAGAAAATTCTCAAAAACCATTTTTCAAACTCTTCTCTGATAGCCTCTAGTATAATGGCCATAATATTTTGTACAAAACACCAAATGGCAAATGGTTTAATATTTTGAAAACTTTACACCAAGATCTACAACTTCCATGTTTTAGAAATTTCCCATTTCTTTATAGATTTTGAGATATATGCTGCCAAAATCAGCCCTGTGCAACACAAATTTCTTCTTCATCTTCCCGCACAACCTGTAGTGTACGAGTTATAACTTTTGGTACACAAATCTAAATACTTAATGGTTAACCTTTTGGAAAACTAGACACAAAGGGCTACAACTTTCATTTTTGGATCATCTCCAAATTTCTTGTAGATTATGAGATATGAGCCTCCGAAGTAAGACCTGCGCAACAGAAATTCTTATTCTTCACGAATGCGGGACTCTCTTCGCGAACGCGAAGAACAAAATATCAGAAGCCAAATCCTTCTTCGCGAGCGCGAGAGGAACCTCGCGGACGCGTAGAACAACACCAGACACCAGCATCAGTTATAGCAAAACAACCCGAAATAATCTGAAACCACACCGAAAACACACCCGAGGCCCCCAGGACCCCCATCCAATCACACCAACCAGTCCCATAACATAACACGGACCTGCTCGAGGCCTCAAATCATATCAAACAACGCTAATACCATGAATCGCACTCCAATCCAAGTTTAATGAACTTTAGAATTTCAAACTTCTATATTCGATGCCGAAACCTATCAAATCACGTCCGATTGACCTCAAATTTTGCACACAAGTCATATTTAACATTGCGGACCTGCTCCAACTTCCGAAATAAAAATCCGACCCCGATATCAAAAAGTCCACTTCCGGTCAAACTCCTCAAAACCTTCAAATTTCTATCTTTAGCCAAATGACTCCAAAATGACCCACGGGCCTCCGAATTCACTTCCGATCACGCTCCCAACACCGTAATCACCGTACGGAGCTATTCCCGGACTCGGAATCCCAAACGGACATCGATAACACTGATATGCACTTCAACCCAAACTTATGAAATTCTTTCAAAAATGCCAACTTCCACAATAGGTGCCGAAATGTTCCCGGGTCTTCCAAAACCCGATTCGGACATTCGCCCAAGTACAAAATCATCATAAAAACCTGTTGGAACCTTCGAATCCCGATTCTACTCAAAAATCCAATCTTAGTCAATTTTTCCAACTTAAAGCTTTCGAAATGGGAATTCTCTTTCCAAATCAACTCGGAACTACCCGGAATTCAATTCCAACCACGCGTACAAGTCATAATACCTGAAGTGAAGCTGCTCATGGCCTCAAACTGTTGAATGACGCGCTAGAGCTCAAAAAAACCGGTCGGGTCGTTATATTCTCTCCCACTTAAACATACCGTCGTCCTCGAACGTGCTGAGAACTGCACCGAAGTTGTCTGAAATCATTGTTTAACACCTCGTGCACCTACCCGTGCTACCACAACTCAGTTGAGCACATGAACTCGATCAAATTTGAAGATATTCTCTTTTATTTGAGCGAATAAGCCTTAGAGCCCTGTTTCAACATCCGCAATTCTCTGCCAGGCCTGCTTCCAATATACGAACACCATATCAATCACCACATGATGTACCAGAACATGAATGTATACCTTTGCTGAAGTCACACCATGCACCACATCATTCACATGCCCATAATAGCACTCTCTGATCATAATAGCCGAAATTCCCCGAATCTGATGCTCACAATGCACCCCATGACATATATGAGTGTTGTTCTAACTCTTATAATACCGCCATGACGGAAGAGGTGTGTAGAAATTCATAACCAACTGCCGAGTCGACAAATCGTTGAGTCTATACTCCTGACAAGAACCATTACCTCATTCTGAACCAAATAGTGGTATTTGCTCTTTGATATACTTCACACAATCCGATTGCACTGACCCTAGATCCAATAATCTCGTCTCACCTAGTACGAACTGCTCAGGCCATAAGCCACCCCAGACATTACCAAAAGTCTCATGTGATGCCACAACGTGCCAATAAGCTACAAACTTGAACGTGATACATAAGAAAAATGAACCCTGGAGGGGACTACTCAACTCACGCAACTAATATGAGCTTTCCTCAGAAAATGGGAAACAAAACACACAAAAGTTAAAATATGAAAACTGTATTCAACATCACACTGTTGCAGCGTGCAACCCGATCCAAACAACATACCCGTGGCGGCGTGCCACCCGATCCACATATAAAATTCACATAAGGAGATACACACTGAGCTAAATTGCTCATTACCACTAAATATCGAATATCGATCACAAGCACGCTAAGTGCATAATACCATCATGGGGAGACAGATAGTGCCATACGCTACAAAACTCAAGCACAACTGAGGTGCGATATATGATCTGAATCCCAAGAGCCATCCTGCTCACATAACATCATCTCCACGCGGAACCTCAACACATAAGAAATTTATCAAGCCGCCAATAGCTCACACGGCATAATATAATATTACATAAAATAGCCGACGACGAGATAACATCCAACGTCCAAACACTCCTCCATAAGGAGTGCTATGCTGAAATATACACATCTGGCCTGATATAGGGCCCATATTCATATTTAAATCCACCCACCGACCTCTAGCCGATTCTGACCGCACCGTACTAGGCTAATAACCTTCCAAGGGTTCATAATAACCCCCTTTTCCCATAACTCACATGAACATCCGTCATGATCGGAGCAGACCCCCACAGTCCACAACGTAATAAACCGAGTACTCCAGGCATAAATTCTCAAATTAACGATATCGCCACAATCTTCATACTTGGTTTAATTCTTCAATCAATCAAGTGGCTTCATGTCACCTTTATGTAATCTTCCCGTGGAACACGGTTCCACGACTTTCTGCACCGGGTGACAAGTCTGCACACCTATACCACCGGCCACACTAACGCTGTGAAGCAAATCAAGGATCCGCAAATCAATACACGAAGCCTCTTGCACGAGGCACTGATCTCAGGTGAAGCTGAAGACAATACCAGCTTACTCCAAACATCCAAATCCCCTTCATGCTCGTCCTAGCTCGTTACATCCTCGTCAAACACCGAACCGCAACCTTGATCCTCACCTTCAAATTTCATACCGCTCACTGCACCTAACAAGCCAATATGCGATAGTACAAGAATTTCATCATAATTCCTGAACCACTAATATGGTAAACATTTCATCACCTAGAAACTTTTTACTTAACTCATTCCAAGAGAACCATAGCAACACGCGAGTAACTTCTCATAACTGTAGAGCATTCAAATCCTCAAGTAGTGGTCTAAACCACCATAACCCTTCCGGGATCTGCCTACACATAACAGGCCATTATACTTGAATACTTCCAAATAAAATCAATTACGGCCGTCGAGCCTTGCACGTACCGCCACCACTATGCCAATTCAACCATGGCTAACCAATCTAACTTCTTCTAATTCATCCTTAACTTGCCTTAGAGATAATAATAGCTCCATTCCTTACATCACCAACCTAAATCCGCACTCACCTTGAGTGACCCCATTCCATGAGACCACATTGTCTCCAAACCCATGAACTGTTTCATACCCTCCTTGCACGCACATTCACATCTTCAACTGATACACCCATTCTGATAATTCCTCTACAAATCCGAAGTCTTTTTCTCTTTTTACTTCCAATGCTACACTGCAAGTCGAAAACATCATAGAACATTCTGAGCCTCTTATCATAATCTGCTACAAAAGATCGATTCTTAACCATACTGCGGGCTTGAATCCTTAGGCACCACATTTTTGACCTTTGAATTCATAGGACCGTTGTTGAGAGTCATCCACTTTCCTTGGTCCCGAATATATTCAACTTCAAGGCTCCGCTGGCACATGAACACCCATTTTAATGAAGCACCCGACTGAATCACTTCCCAAAGCCTGAACATGAGTCAATAAGGCCAACTATAGCACACCTTTATCAATTCCTTTGCTCAAATTACCACTTATGTTCTTTTCCCTTAGCTGAAATAACTCACTAATATGCCCATAACCCGAACCTCACAAGTAGATAACCATGCAACCCAATCGTAGGCGGTGGGACTCTCCCACTTAGCTTGAAGCCACTATTACACAACTCTGGAACCTACTAAGATCTTTCTTCATTGTTGAAATGATCTTGCACAACCAAACCACAAAATTCCTCGAAACCTTCCTGTTAACCATTCCATGAACACTCTGAATCACTAGCCGTGTTTACATATTCTACCTCGCACCGAATAGCCAGTAGAATTCTTCGTAGAATCTTCGTCAACCACGCGGCCGCTGACCTGCTCATAAGAGATAACCCGCTTGGGAAAATTACATGCCGACATATTCCAATGTCGCTGCACTGGGTACACTTACTGCAAAATCAGTAACCCATCCAAAGTCATGTTGTAACCTTCTTCATATCAAGCAACTTCTTTTTGTTGCACCCAATTTCCCGCCGTATGACAGCCAATATTTCAAATCAAGCCCGTAGACCCAGTCACTGACCACTGTGAATCCCAATTCACTCTAAACTCCTCCCAAGGCACGTAGTCATCCTACTGTAGACATGTGATTTTTGACCTTCCCCAAGATTTTTTATATATTAGCATGTAAATATTTAATTTAGGCCTAATATCGTTATTTCAATTAATTTTGACTCTTTTACTTATTTTATTACAAGAAATTGAAAATTACAAAAAAATAGTTTCATTAATGTTCTGTAGTCATTTGTAATCTTGAAAATACCAAAAATAGTTTTGTTTTAACGGTCAGTCTTATTTTAATAGTTAATTTACTTAAGTAGGATTAATCAATAAATGAGGTCGTATTTTTTATAGTCTCGTTCGCGGGGAAAGAATAAAATTTGGGCTCAAACGACCCATTTTTAGGCCTAATCTTCGGATCTAGCCCATAATTCCTAGGCCCATACCCCCATAACCTAATATAACCCTAAAAGACCTAAAGGGATGGGATATATATAGACCCTAAGAGCTAAATACACAAAAAAAAGAACGCCTAAGAGGACCTAAGACCACAATCAGCCGTTTGGACAAAAAAATGAGGACATAAAAATTCTGACCTAGAGCCTAGACATATACAAAAAGCAGCGCCGTTTACAAGGAACCCCACCCCCCTGATCGATCATCTTCTTCTATAAAGAAAAAGCAGCCATTTTCGATGGTGGCTGCTGAAGCAAAAACAATGACCACTCCCTGAACCAGTAGCCGTCGGGCCCATCTTTACCCAGAACTCGACAGACCAACTTTCTTCTCCTCCATAAAAACCAGTAGCCTTCATCACCAAAACCATCCGTAAACAGTGGCTCAAACGCTACTTCTTTCGCCGAGAAACAATCTCGAAGCAGTCCCAAAAAACAGTTCAGCCGAGATTTGAGGTTGTTGGCGAGGGTGCCGTTTGTGGTTTTCTGTCGGAGTTTCTGTTGCGATGCTTGTTTTCAGTTTGGTTCGACTGGGCGGAGTTCGTCGTTGTACTGGTTTACATCAATTTTTAGTTAAACTGAGGACCAATTTCTCTTTCTTCTTACAAACTTGTTTTCCTTAGTTTGCTGCTGAGTGAAGGACTTTATGAAAGGTTCTCTTGTTTGATTTTATTGTTTGCGTGTTAATGTATTCTTAACTGAGTAGTTGCTATGTTGAATCAGTGTTTCTTTAATTTAGAACGTGAAAATGAATTGGTTTGAGTTTGTCACGACCCAAAATCCACTAAGGGTCGTGATGGCGCCGGACACAGCTGTCAGGCAAGCCAACCAATTTACTTAATCAATTTCTCGTTTTATTACTTTTAAAAATCTAGGATTTTCCTTAAAAGTTAGCAATTTAAAAGATAATTGTCTCAAATCAGATTTAAAAAAAAATAAGCAGTCCAATGCAAAATACTTCAAACCATTCCAGAACCCGGTGTCACAAGTGCATGAGCATCTACTGATAAGGAAACAAAATACAATACAACATCCGTCCAGAATACAGCGGACAGAAAGAAAATACAGTTTGCTGGAAGGGACTTTACTAGCTGCGAGCCGCCTCGAAATATGCAACTCACCCAGTCCCTGAATCATCCGTGCTGCTATGCCCGGTGAGCTGCTAGAGATAAATATACCTGTGCAACAAAAATGCACAGAAGTGTAGTATGAGTACGTAAACAACGTGTACTCAATGAGTATCTCGCCTAACCTCGAAGAAGTAGAGACGAGATGGTCAACTTTGACACTTACTAGCGGTCCAATGATAACATACTAAATGTGTGAGGAAATCAGGGATTTTATATAACAATTCTAACTCGCAAAGCTGTAAAACAGGCAATACACCTTCAACAAATAATAAAGGATTTTCAAGGTTTACTTTTCTTTATTTTATCAATTTATCTCAAGCCATGAAAGGCAGCATCAACGTATAAAATTCTCAGGCAACGATATATAAATCATGCGCAAATCATGCCGAGGCGACGGCCCGCTCCAACCGAAATGAAATATGCACTTGCCGAGGGTCGACGACGCGCCTATAGATGCATCTATTTAATCTGCCGAGGCGTACGACCCGTTCCAAAATAAACACATAGAGACATTCAATCAATATGTCAACATGGGGCAATTATTCAAAGGAAAGCTAATTCTCTTTATTAATCTAGGAAAAATGAAGTTTAAACCCTTTTAGAAATTCGTTTACTGATTCGATGTAGTTTAAGCAGTTCAAGCTTTTGGGTCCTAGCTACCCGGACAATAGCATAATAGCAGCTACGCACGGACTCTCGTCACCTCGTGCATACGTAGCCCCCACAAATAGGAGCACATAATCAATTATTTCACCTATGGGGACAATTCCCTCTCACAAGGTTAGAAAGGAGACTCACCTCGCTCCGAAGGTCCAAACCGGCATTCCACTCCCTTCCGAACACTCTAATTGATGCACCACGCTCCAAAACTAGCCAACGTTACGCAAATCCATTAATATATGCTCAATTATTCATTAATATCTAATTTATAGAAATTCCTAACTCCGATCGAAAAGTTGACCAAAACGCCCTCGGGCCCACGTGCCCAGAATCCGAAATTTTTTGAAGATAAAGATTACCCATGACCTTAAGAACTCAAATATATAATTTTCACTAAATTCCATACTCAATATCGTGGTTAAATTCCAATAATGAAATTTCTAGGTTTCCCACCAAAACCTCAATTTTCCTACATTTTTCCAAGTCTAAATCCATACATAATTGATGTATTTAATCAATATAGGTGGGAATATCTTACCTTAACGTTGATGACGAAAATCCCCTCTTGAAGCTCCCCAAATCGCCCATCCCAAGTGAAAAATGAGAGAAGAATGGCAAAATCCGATTTTTAAACAATCATTCTGCCCCAGCATTTTTCGCACTTGCGGTCCAACGACCGCTTTTGCGGTTCCGTAGGTGCGGTCCAAATACCGCATATGCGGTACTACCTGGGCCACCCCAATCTCGCTTCTGCGATATGCCTTCCGCAGATGCGGTCCGGCTTCTGCGAAACTCTGACCGCATCTGCGGTCCACTCCAAGCCGCTCACTTCCGCTTCTGCGACCACCTTTCCGCAGATGCGGTCCCGCTTCTGCGGAACCTTGACCGCAGAAGCGAAAATACCAGCAAGCAGATCCTTCAGCTGTCCAAAAATCCCAATTTCGATCCGTTAACCACCCGGAATCCACCTGAGGCCCCCGGGACCCCAACCAAACATACCAACCAATCCTAAAACACATTACGGACTCGCTCGAGGCCTCAAATCACATCAAACAACGCTAAAATCATGAATCGACCTCCAATCCAAGCTTTATGAACTTTAGAACTTCAAACTTCTACTTCCGACGTTTAAACCTATCAAATCACGTCCGATTGACTTCAAATTTTGCGTACAAGTCATATTCGACATTACGGACCTACTCGAACTTCCGGAACCGGATTCCGACCCCGATATCAAAAAGTCAACTTCCGGTCAAACTCCTCAAATCCTTCAAATTTCTATCTTTAGCCAAATGACTCCAAAATGACCTACGGACCTCCGAATTCACTTCCGATCGCGCTCCCAACTCCAGAATCACCATACGGAGCTATTCACAGACTCGGAATCCCAAACGGACATCGATAACACTGAAATGCACTTCAAGCCAAACTTATGAAATTTCTTCAAAAATGCTAACTTCCACGATAGGCGCCAAAACGCTCCCGGGTTATCCAAAACCCGAACCGGGCATACGCCCAAGTCCGAAATCATCATACGAACCTGCTGGAACCTTCAGATCCCGATTCCGAGGTCGTTTACTCAAAATTCCAATCCTAGTTCATTCTTTCAACTTCAAGCTTCCGAAATGAGAATTCTCCTTCCAATCAACTCTGGACTTCCCCAAATTCAATTCCGGCCACGCGCACAAGTCACAATACCTGAAATGGAGCTGCTCACGACCTCAGGCTGCTGAACGGAGTGTTAGAACTCAAAACGACCGGTCGGGTCGTTACATTCTCTCCCACTTAAACATACGTTCGTCCTCGAACGTGCTGAGAACTACACTGAAGCAGTCTGAAATCACTGTTTAACACCTCATGCACCTTCCCGTGCTACCACAACTCAGTTGAGCGCATTTGCTCGATCAAATTTGAAGATATTCCCTTTTATTCAAGCAGATAGGTCTTAGAGCCTAATTCTAACATCCGGAATTCTCTGTCAGGCCTGCTTCCAACATACAAACACCGTATCAGTCGCCACATGCTGTACCCAAACATGACTGCATAACTTTGCTGAACTCACACCTTGCATCATTTTGCTCACCGGACCACAATACCATTTTCTGATCATCTTAGTCGAAACTCCATGAATCTGATGCCCCCATTGCACCCCATGACATACACCAGTCTTACTATAACTCTTACAATACTGCCACAACGAAAGAGATGTGCAGAAACTCATAATCAACTGCCGAGTCAACCCATCATTGAGTCTATACTTCTGACAAGAAACATTACCACATTCTGAACCAGATCATGATCTTTGCTCCTTAATATATCCCATATAGTCAGATTGCACTGATCCTGGATCCAATAATCCCATCCTACCCGGTACGAACCGCTCAGGCAATAAGCCACCCCGGACATAATCAAAAGTCTCATATGATGCCACAATGTGCCAATAGGCCACCAATTCGAACACGATACCAAAGGAAAACGAACTCTGGAAGGAATTACCTAACTCTCGCACTAACGCGGACTTTCCTTAGAAAATAGGAAGCGAGACGTACAAAAATAACATGTAGAAAACTATACTCAACATCACACTGTTGCGGCGCGCAACCCGATCCAAACATAGATCTCACATATGGAGATTGCACATCATGCTAAATTTGCCCATTACAATAAAATATCGAATTTCAGTCACGAGCACGCTAAGTGCATAATAACATCCCGAGGAAACATGTAGCGCTATAGCTACGAAACCCAAGCACGACTGAGGTAAGATATATAATCTAAATCTCAAGAGCCTTTTGGCTCATATAACATCATTTCTACTGGGATCCTCAACACGTAAGCAATTTCTCAAGCCGTCTCACAACTCACACGGCGCAACGTATCACTATACGAAATATCTGACAGTGAAATAACACCCTGACTATTCCTCCACAAGGAGCACATTACTGAAATGAACACAACTGGCCTGACATAGGGCCCATATTCACATTTAAATTCATCCACCGACCTCAAGTCGATCCCGATCATATCAACTAAACCAATAACCTTTCAAAGGTCCATGCTAATCTCCCTCTTCTCATAACACACAAGAACAAGCATCATAACCGGAGTACTCATCCACAGTCCACAACTCAGTGACTGAGTGCCTTCCAGGCACATATTCTCAACTTATCGATCTCATCACAAATCTTTATACTCGGTTTAAGCTCTTCAATCAATCAAGTGACTACCTGCGACACTTGTACGATCTTCCTGTGGGACACACTCCCACAACCTACCATAACAAATAGCTAGGCCGTACCTCCAAACCACCGACCGTACTAACGCTGAAACGCGATCAAGAATCATTAACCACGACACAAGCCCCCCTTTTTTTTTACAAAACACCAATCTCAGGTGATGCTGAAGACAATACCAACTTACCTTAAACATCGAAACTCCCTTCCCGCTCATCCGAGCTTGTGACATCCTTGTCAACACCGAACTGCTACATTGATCTTCACTCCAAATTCCATACCACTCACTGCACGTAACATGCCGATATACAATAGGACTCGTTCTTTCATCATAGCTTCGAAGCCACTAATAGGTTAGCACTCCATCATAAAAAAACTTTTCACTTAACTCACTTCAGGAGAGCCATAATGTCGCACAGGTGAATTTTCATAACCGTAGAATATACAAATCTCTAAGTAGTGGTCTAAGCCACCATTGCCCTTCCGGAAATTCTGCTTCCACATAACAAGCCATAACAGTAGAATGCTTCTGAATAACATCAATTGCGGCGACTGACAAGCCTGATATGCACCATCACAAATCACTCGCATAACTCGGTCACGCTAAAGGAACTGATCACTAACACCAATATGCCAAATTCAACTATGGCTAATCAATCTACCGTCTTCCAATTTATCCTTGATTGCCCTTGGAGATAATTCTAACTCCATTCAACACATAACATACGCCATCCGCACTCATCCCGAGTGACCCTGAATCACGAGACTATGCTATCTCAAATTCCACGAACTATTTCATACCTTCCTTGCGCGCATATTCGCACCCTCAACTGATATGCCCATTCCGCTAATCCTTCTAGGATTCCGAAGTCCTTTCTCATCTTTCTCTCAAGTGCTATAATGCAAGTCAACACATCATAGAACATTCTGCCTCCACTCATAAGCTGCTGCAAAGCTTGATTCTTAACTGTACTTATAGGCTCGAAATCATTAGGCACCATACTTTACCTCTTTTGAATCCATTAGGACCGTTAATGAGAGCTACCCGCTCTGACTTGGTCCCGAATATAATCAACTCCATAAATCTTATAACACATGAATACCCTCTCGACGAGGCGCCCGGCGGAATCACTTCCTTTGGAACCCGCACCTTTACAAGGCGCAATCCCGGATCCTCCCCCAAGTATGAACATGGGCCAATAAGGCCATCCGTAGCACCCTTTAAAAATTCCTTTGCTCAAATCACCACTTATGTTCTTTTCCCGTAGCTGAAATAGCCCCTTAATATGCTAATCACCAGAAACCTCGCAAGTAATTAACCATGCAACCCCATCATAGGCGGTGGGACTCTCCCACTTAGCTCGAAGCCCCTATTACACCACTCTGGAATTTACCAGGATTCTTAATCTCCTATTGACATAATCCTTGCGCAATCCACTGCCAACATGCTCGACATCTCACTGTAGAAACCCCCTTTTCATACTCAGAATCATCGACAATATTTCGCACGACCGATCCCTTCGCTATATAACCAATAGAATGCTTCGCAGAAGCTCGCCAACCACGCGATCGCTAACCTGCTCACAGGGATGAACCACCCGTAGAAATCACTCCCGACATCTTCCGACGCTGCTACACGGGGTACAATCATTACGACATCAATACCCCATCCTGAGTCTGAGTTCACTTTCCAGCTGCACAGGTCCATTTGCCCTTCGTGGACATCATTTAAATGTACGGCAACGTCCTTCCAATTCAAAGCTATGCTGCATCCTTCTTCATTTAAGCGACTCCTTTCCGTTATATTAAATCCCCTGCCGCACAAGAACCCCTACTTCAAATTATATCCGTAGGCTTCAATCGCCAGCCACTATAATTCCCAAATCACTCAGACTTTCCTTAAGGTGTGCAACCATCCTACCACCAAGCCCATATGCAGCATCCGCCGCTCTCCCACTTTGGGCAAACTCACTTCCTTAATTAGCTACCTGACCTTTGCTTCATACACCTGGCCTTCTAAAAGTTTAAAAACTCCGCCTGACACTTCCCGCACGCATTTCTCATCTTTTGTTGCTCGGTTGTTTCCTTAATAAAATCTATCTTCATAGCACTTGAGTCCACAAATCGCTACTAACCTTAAACCTTTCCGAAGGTCATCCTTCTCGAACCGCCAACATTAGAAATACTGATCCAATCCTGAACCACCGCACCCTGCAATATCTGACAGTTGCATCTCCGATACTATTTCGCAATATCTTGCCCCAAAGGCGAATTGTAGAAGATCATAACACCGACACACTTAATATGTTCAATTAGGACAACAACACCCCAACATAGAAGAAACTCCACTACGCTTGCAAATACCAAGTCTCATTACTTCTACCAGCCCACATCTGACCATCCTTAGTTCGATTGCCTTTCCCCTGCCGGGAATAAAATACTGAATCTCTTGGTTATGCACTGAGTAACCCTCCCTTCAAGTCATTCACTGCCCCGACACGTAGGCAACACCCTACCATCATATCACTACTGCGGAACAGTCATTCAAAAGCATCATGGCAACTTGTGCCTAGCCCCAAAGCCCTCAGAAGTACCGTTACTGAGCTGAACGATAAAATATTCTTCCATAAAGCGACGATAATAATCCGATCAGCTATACCAGGAGAAACATCCTGGATTACATCTGTAATACCATCATGACTCTTCGATTCTCGATTTATAACAAGCGGTATGCGTCGCGTAAGATTGAGTAGGAATGAATTAAAGGCATCCGCCTCCAGGGATCAAATCGCACGATAAAGAATCAAGAAGGGAAGTACTCCTAACAGTCATGCAGCCTCCCGAGGATAAGTACAGACGTCTTCGTACCGATCCGCGAGACTCTACTAGACTTGCTCATGACTCGTGAGACCCTAGAAACCTAGTGCTCTGATACCATGTTGTCCCGACCCAAAATCCACTAAGGGTCATGATGGCGCCGGACACAGCTGTCAGGCAAGCCAACCAATTTACTTAATCAATTTCTCATTTTATTACTTTTAAAAATCTATGATTTTCCTTAAAAGTTAGAAATTTAAAAGATAATTGTCTAAAATAAGATTTAAAAACAAATAAGCAGTCCAATGCAAAATACTTCAAACCATCCGAGAACCCGGTGTCACAAGTGCATGAGCATCTACTGATAAGGAAATAAAATACAATACAACATCCGTCCGGAATACAGTGGACAGAAAGAAAATACAGTTTGCTGGAAGGGACTTTACTAGCTGCGGGCCGCCTCGAAATATGCAACTCACCCAGTCCCCGAATCATCCGTGCTGCTATGCCCGATGGGCTGCTAGAGATAAATATACCTGTGCAACAAAAATGCATAGAAGTGTAGTATGCGTACGTAAACAACGTGTACTCAATGAGTATCCCGCCTAACCTCGAAGAAGTAGAGACGAGATGGTCAACTTTGACACTTACTAGCGGTCCAATGATAACATACTAAATGTGTGAGGAAATCATGGATTTTATATAACAATTCTAACTCGCAAAGCTGTAAAACAGGCAATACACCTTCAACAAATAATAAAGGATTTTCAAGGTTTACTTTTCTTTATTTTATCAATTTATCTCAAGCCATGAAAGGCAGCATCAACGTATAAAATTCTCAGGCAACGATATATAAATCATGCGCAAATCATGCCGAGGCGACGGCCCGCTCCAACAGAAATGAAATGTGCACTTGCCGAGGGTCGACGGCGCGCCTATAGATGCATCTATTTAATCTGCCAAGGCGTTCGGCCCGTTCCAAAATAAACACATAGAGACATTCAATCAATAAGCCAACATGGGGCAATTATTCAAAGTACAGCTAATTCTCTTTATTAATCTAGGAAAAATGAATTTTAAACCCTTTTAGAAATTCGTTTACTGATTCGATGTAGTTTAAGCAGTTCAAGCTATCAATAGGTTCGTACATAATTCAAGTATAGCATGCTTTTGGGTCCTAACTACCCGGACAATAGCATAATAGCAGCTACGCACGGACTCTCGTCACCTCGTGCGTACGTAGCCCTCACAAATAGGAGCACATAATCAATTATTTCACCTATGGGGACAATTCCCTCTCACAAGGTTAGAAAGGAGACTCACCTCGCTCCGAAGGTCCAAACCGGCATTCCACTCCTTTCCGAACACTCTAATTGATGCACCACGCTCCAAAACTAGCCAACGGTTACGCAAATCCATTAATTTATTCTCAATTATTCATTACAATCTAATTTATAGAAATTCCTAACTCCGATCGAAAAGTTGACCAAAACGCCCTCAGGCCCACGTGCCCGGAATCCGAATTTTTTTGAAGATAAAGATTACCCATGACCTTAGGAACTCAAATATATAATTTTCACTAAATTCCATACTCAATATCGTGGTTAAATTCCAAGAATGAAATTTCTAGGTTTTCCACCAAAACCTCAATTTTCCTACATTTTTCCAAGTCTAAATCCATACATAATTGATGTATTTAACTCAATATAGGTGGGAATATCTTACCTTAACGTTGATGACGAAAATACCCTCTTGAAGCTCCCCAAAATCGCCCATCCCAAGTTAAAAATGAGAGAAGAATGGCCAAAATCCGATTTTTAAAACAATCATTCTGCCCTAGCATTTTTCGCACATGCGCTCCAACGACCGCTTCTGCGGTTCCGCAGGTGCGGTCCAAATACCGCATATGCGGTCCTCCCTGGGCCACCCTAATCTCGCTTCTGCGATATGCCTTCCGCAGATGCGGTCCCGCTTCTGCGGAACTCTGACCGCATCTGCGGTCCACTCCAAGCCGCTCACTTCCGCTTCTGCGACCACCTTTCCGCAGATGCGGTCCCGCTTCTGCGGAACCTTGACCGCATCTGCGGTCCTCGAGCCCTTGACCAAAAATCGCTTCTGCGGCTCCTTTCCGCTTCTGCGGGGCCGCTTCTGCGGTTAGCCCACCGCAGAAGCGAAAATACCAGCAACCAGATCCTTCAGCTGTCCAAAAATCCCAATTTCGATCCGTTAACCACCCGGAATCCACCCGAGGCCCCTGGGACCCCAACCAAACATACCAACCAATCCCAAAACACATTACGGACTCGCTCGAGGCCTCAAATCACATCAAACAATGCTAAAATCATGAATCGACCTCCAATCCAAGCTTTATGAACTTTAGAACTTCAAACTTCTACTTCCGAGGTTTAAACCTATCAAATCACGTCCGATTGACTTCAAATTTTGCGTACAAGTCATATTCAACATTACGGACCTACTCCAACTTCCGAAATCGGATTCTGACTCCGATATCAAAAAGTCAACTTCCGGTCAAACTCCTCAAATCCTTCAATTTCTATCTTTAGCCAAATGACTCCAAAATGACCTACGGACCTCCGAATTCACTTCTGATCGCGCTCCCAACTCCAGAATCACCATACGGAGCTATTCACAGACTCGGAATCAAAAACGGGCATCGCTAACACTGAAATGCATTTCAAGCCAAACTTATGAAATTTCTTCAAAAATGCTAACTTCCACGATAGGCGACAAAACGCTCCCGGGTTATCCAAAACCCGAACCGAGCATACGCCCAAGTCCGAAATTATCATAAGAACCTACTGGAACCTTCAGATCCCGATTCCGAGGTCGTTTACTCAAAATTCCAATCCTAGTTCATTCTTTTAACTTTAAGCTTCCGAAATGAGAATTCTCCTTCCAATTTAACTCTGGACTTCCCGAAATTCAATTCCGACCACGCGCACAAGTCAAAATACCTGAAATGGAGCTGCTCACGACCTCAGGCTGCTGAACGGAGCGCTAGAACTCAAAACAACCGGTCGGGTCGTTACAGAGTTGCTGTGTTTAGTTAGAATAATTAACATCAAAACAAGACTTCAATATTCTTCTTTCCTTTTTTTTCCACGGTGATGTGCATGTTTGCTTTCCTTTGTTAATTAATTATTATGGAGAGTGACTGTAGGTTAGTTTAAGTTAATATCTAATATAGCATGTTATGAATCAATGTTTTTTAAAAAAAAAAAATTAAAATTTGTGTTTTATGCACTGTTTGTGCTAATTTTTAGCCTAAACATCCGTTATTGTTGAAATTTGCAATTAATTTATTATGCTGGGTTAAGTTGTATTGACATTGTAGTGCTCCATAATCACAGGACTTTCAGCCGTAATCTCAAAAGTAGTTTAGTAAAATTCATAAACCTCGTAGTTTGCTTTAGGCGCGCTATAATAAAATTATCATAGCTACGGGTACGGTTCCCGTGACGTAGTTGTGATTTGTAAATACTAAAATTCAGGTGTACATTTCATGTGACCCGATTCTAATTTCCAACAAGGTTAAATAGAACGTGTTGTGAATCGCGGGTGCATTTCATGTAGCGCGGCTGACGATGTGTTTTATAACCTTGAATTTTCCTAAAGAATATCAAAAGCAGTTAGAAAGTTAAAATGCACGTAGGTTAAAAATATGTAATTAATCAGATAAATAGGCCAATAATAATAGTTGAGCGACCGTGCTAGAACCACGTAACCCGGGAATGCCAAACACCTTCTCCTGGGTTAACAAAATTCCTTACCTGGATTTCTGTGTTTCGCGGACTGTAAAACAGAGTCAAACTTCCTCGATTCGGGATGTTAAACCGGTGACGGACACCATTAATTATCCCAAGTGGCGACTCTGATTTTAATATAAATAAACCCGTTTCGGTTTTGTCACTTTAATTGGAAAAACTCCCTTATATCCCCTTCCGGGCCCCTTCCGGGGGGTAGGAAATAGGAGGTGTGACAGCTCTGGCGACTCTGCTGGGGACAAGAACCCAGAACTTCTGGTTCAGGGTTCAGAATTCGAGCTTAGAATATCTGTTATAGTTGGCTTTATTTATTATTTGATTTTTACGTATTTGAGCCTAATGTGCTAAATGTCACTTTTTACCGCTTTGATATTTTTGAACTGTATATAAACTGTTACGAAACCCTTCTCTCTCTGAGTCTTCTACATCATCTGGGAAGTGTGCACTTAGTGTGACTTCTTTTCTGTTAGTCATATCCCAATGTTAGAACGAGGTTCGGACAAGTTGCAAGCCGGTGAAGCTTCTGTATTCCCGGTACGCTGCCCCCCCCCCCGGTTCGAGCTGTCCGCTCGGGTAAGCCAGGTCTAGAACAAATAAATCCAGGTTTTTTAAACCTAGAATAACATAGCCTCATGCCGGATCCCTAATAGGAACGTTTGTTGCATCACGTGCATTTGACTTAGGGGACTCAACACAGGGGTTGGGTCCGTCTAGGACAGGAGTACCCAAAAATAAAAGACCATCCTGATGTATCCTAATGTGCTACATGTTGCAATCTTCAAGGGTAAAAGGGGTCATTTGGCGGACCAATGAGGTTTGAGAGTAAATGAGAGAAAAAAGGTTGAAGTATAAGAATGAAGCAAGTGGGGCCCAGTTATAATTTTCTTTCACACTTTTTCAAAAAAAGAGTTTGCACTTTCCCCGTCATTTTAAAAAAAAATCAAAAAAAGAGAAAAATAAAATCCAAAAAGAGTTTACATGTTTCATCATTTTTCAAAAAAAGACAAAAAAAAAATATTTTCTCTAAATTAGTTATTTTTTTTAGTTCTCGCCCGTATCCAATCTGTCCGAACTACGCATACTTGATTCTCGTCTTTCGGGACGTAATGTAGGTAGCCCACATAGGGTCCGATCTTCCTAGTAAATCTTAGGTTCTTGGCTTTGCGGGGTCTTAGCCAAATTTTGCACTTCTAGCCATCTTTAGGCCGCGTAAGCCATTTTGCAAAAATAGCCTCAATCATGTCTTGCATGTTGTCCAATGGGAAGTATTATAATCTCATACAGTGTTCTAGGTTTTTAACTTTATTTGGTCTTAATTTTCTCATACATGTGTGGGTTTACTTACCGGAGTTTGAGCATGACAGACGCCCCAGGACCATCCAGTCAGGATCACTCTGTGACGACCCGACCCGTCGTCTCATGAGTTACCGCTCCGTTTCCCCCATTTCTGCCTCTTTATGCTTCGTTATCCGTGTTTTATGGGTTCGAGTTGGTTGGAGTGGTTTTGGTAGGAAATGAGACACTTAGTCTCCTTAAGGAAGGCTTGGTTTGGAAAAGTCAACCGGATGTTGACTTATGTGTTAGAGGGCTCGGATGCGAATTCCGACGGTTCGGTGCGGGAGGTGATTTGTGACATAGGAGTGTGATCGGAAGTAGTTTTGGAGGTCTGGTGTGGAATTAGGCTTGAATTGGTGAAGTTAGTATTTTGGCGATTTCTGTTTGATAGGTGAGATTTTGATCTGAGGGTCGGAATGGAATTCCGAGAGTTGCTGTAGCTTCGTTATCTGATTTGGGATGTGTGTGCAAAATTTCAGGTCATTCGGAGGTGATTTGGCTGGGTTTTTTATCAAATGCGTGTTTCGGAAGTTTTAGAAGAACTTAGGCTTGAATTCGATGTAATTTGATAGTTCTGGTGTTGTTTGAGGTGTTTTGGTGATTGGAACAAGTTTGGATAATGTTTTAGGATGTGTTGGTGCTTTTAGTTGAGGTCCCGGGGGCCTCGGGGTGATTTCGGATGGCTAACGGGGAGTTTTGGACTTGGGCAAATTTCAGATTTTTGCTGTTGCTGGTATTTTCGCACCTGCGGCTTGGGGACCGCAAGTGCAGTATCGCAGATGCGGGTTTGGTATCGCAGAAGCGGAGGGGCTGAGGAAGGCCTGGAGCCGCAAATGCAGAAGAAGGACCGCACCTGCGGAGCCGCAGATGCGGCTACTGGACCGCAGATGCGGTAGGCGGAGTTTTAATGAATCTCCGCAGATGCGGAATATTTCCGCAGAAGCGGGTAATTGACCGCAGATGCGGTTTCGCCTGGGCAGAAGGTATAAAAGGTTCTTCTTCGCGATTTTTGAAGGGTTTGTTCATTTTAACTTCGGACTTGGAGACTTTAGGCGATTTTGAAGAGGGATTTCAAGGGAGCTTCGATAAGGTAACGGTTTTGGACCTCAAAACACAATCCTATGGTGTTATTTCATGAATTGGTACTGAAAAAATTTAGGGATTTATGGACTAAAAATGGAGGTTTAGGGCTTGAACTTAAGAGAGCTAAGATTAAGGATTTGAGGGGTCAATTGGACTCCGATTCTTGTGTTTTTGATATGTGTGAACTCGTGGCGAGATAAGGAATCTGTTGATGTGAAAATTTCAGACTTTCGAGAAGTGGGCCCGGGGCTCGGGTTTTGTTAATTTCGGGATTTTTGATATTTTTCGATTGTTTTCGATTGGGTTTTGTTCCTTTAGCATATTGTGACGTATTCGCTCTGGTTTTGGTCAGATTCGATGCGCGAGGAGGCCGATTTGAGAGGTAAGGGCATAGCAAGCTAGAGTTTTGGCCGGTTTGAGGTGAGTAATGAATGTAAATGATGTCCTGAATGTTTGAAACCCCGAATTTGCACATCGTAGTGCTATATTGAGGTGAGACACGCGCTTGATGATGAGCGCAGGGTCGTCCACTATTGGGGATTTTGACTTGGTCCGTCCCGAGTGATGTTTTTATCGCGTAATTGATTGAAGCTTATTTGATATCATCATTTTTGCGACTAATTGTCATATTTGGGGCTTTGTGCCAACTATTTGAACCCTTCGGGGGATTGCTGTCACTGTTTTCTCACTATTTTGACATATTACTTGAACTCAGTCCTATTGTTTCATACTGTTTTACAAACTCAACCACTTTTACTCAGATTTGAAACTTAAATGATATTTCTAATGATGTTTTGGGCTGAGAACTACTATTTTATTATGGCCCGGGGGGCTTATGTAGTTTCTGGACTGAGTATGGATCGGGCTGCGCGCAGTAGCGGTATTATATTGATATTGATATAAGGCCGAGGGCCTAGGTTACTAGGTCTCGCATGTCATGAGCCGGTTTAGTAGAGTCTCGTGGATCGGTACGGAGATGTCTGCATTTATCCTCGAGAGGCTGCAGAACCTTTAGGAATAACTTCATCTTCTTGAAATTCTTGTCGTGCGAACTTGTTGATCCGAGTACTAAACTTCTCTTTATTCTATTCTCTCACAGATGGTGAGGACTCGCGCTACCGGACGAGGTGGACGGCCACCAGTACCACCCACTGAGGCCACCAGAGGTCGTGGATGCGGTCGTGGTCGTGGCAGAGGAAGAGTAATGAGGGCAGCATCTGTTGATCCACCAGCTGCCCTAGTTCCGGATCAGGCTCCAACAGCACCAGTTTAGGCACTAGCTGTGCCCATTGTGATTCCGGGTCTTCAGGAGACCTTGGCACAGATCTTGACAGTTTGCAGTGGCCTGGCTCAGGCGGTTTCAGCCACCACAGCAGCAGCTACTTCGCAGGCCAGGGGAGGCAACCAGACCCCCGCTGCTCGCACACCAGAGCAGGTAGTGCAGGGATTACAGACTCCAGAGGCACCCCCAGCTCAGCCGGTTGCACCAGTGCAGGAGTTCAGGGTTCCAGTTATGCCGGAGGATGAGCAGCGTCGTCTTGAGAGGTTTGGTAGACTCCAGCCTCCGACATTCAGTGGTGCTGAGGGCGAGGATGCCCAGGGTTTTCTTGACAGGTGTCAGCGGATGCTCCGTACTGCAGGGATTCTTGAGTCTAGTGGTGTGGCATTTACCACCTTTCAGTTTACCGGGGCTGCTTTTACTTGGTGAGAGGACTTTGAGAGGCGTAGGCCTGTCGGTGCAGCACCCCTTTCTTGGCAGCAGTTCTCCGCTCTCTTCCTGGAGAAGTATGTACCGCAGTCCCGCAGAGAGGAGCAGCGTAGACAGTTTGAGTGGTTGACGCAGGGGGATATGACCGTGACCCAGTATGAGATGAGGTTTTCACAGTTGGCCCGTCATGCTATTTGGATGATTCCGACAGATCGTGAGAGGATCAGGAGATTTGTGGATGGCCTTAACTACCATCTCTGTATTCTGATGACTAGAGAGAGAGTATTGGGTGCTACGTTCGAGGAGGTGGTCGATATCGCTCGTGAGATTGAGACGGTTCGCCGTAGAGAGCGAGAGGAGAGGGAGGCCAAGAGGCCTCGAAGATCAGGCAGTTTCAGTGGTGCTCCGTCTAGGGGCCATTTCCAGCATGGTAGAGGTCGTTCTTTCAGGCCTGCTCAGTCAGCCCGTCCAGAGTATCGTGGAGCATCTTCAGGCCGTGGGCATCATGGGTCTCAGTAGGGCCAGTCTTCACTCAGCGCCCTCCCAGCTCAGGGTTCTTCTGCGTCGAGTGCATCTGCTAGTCACTCCGGTATGAGGGGTTCCCTTCAGTCCCCATCTCCAGCACCGGGTAGTTGTTATGAGTGCAGCGAGTTTGGGCATATGAGAAGGCAGTGTCCTCGACTTTGTGGTGGTCAGTTTCAGCAGATGGATCAGCCCTCGACTTCTGCACCAGTTACTTCATTACCCGCCCAGCCAGCCAGGGGTCGCCCTAGAGGTGGAGGTCGATCAGGCGGTGGCCAGGCTTGCTTTTATGCTATTCCAAGCAGGACAGATGCCATTGCTTCAGACGCTGTCACTACAGGTATTGTTTCAGTCTTCCACAGAGATGCCTCAGTATTATTTGATCCCGGTTCCACCTATTCTTATGTGTCCTCATATTTTGCTCACTATTTGAGTGCACCCCGAGAGTTTCTTGCTTTACCTGTTCATGTGTCTACCCCGGTGGGCGACACTGTCATTGTAGACCGTGTGTACCGGTCATGTGTTGTGACTATTGGGGGTCTGGAGAACCGAGTTGATCTATTGCTATTGAGCATGGTGGACTTTGATGTTATCTTGGGCATGGATTGGCTATCTCTGTGTCATGCTATTCTAGACTGTCATGCTAAGACAGTCACTTTGGCTATGCCGGGTGTACCGCGGATCGAGTGGCGTGGTGTGACTGATTATGTTCCGAGTAGAGTGATTTCTTTCTTGAAGGCCCAGCGTATGGTTGGGAAGGGTTGTCTCTCGTATCTTGCTTTTGTGAGGGATGTTGGAGCTGAGGCTCCTAGTATTGATTCTGTTCCAGTGGTGGGGGATTTTCCCGATGTATTTCCTGCAGACCTGCCGGGCATGCCACCGGACAGGGACATTGATTTTGGTATTGACCTGGTGCCGGGCACTCAGCCCATCTCTATTCCGCCATATCGCATGGCACCAGCGGAGTTGAAAGAATTGAAGGAGTAGTTTCAGGAACTCCTAGATAAGGGGTTCATTCGGCCTAGTGTGTCACCTTGGGGTGCGCCAGTTCTGTTTGTGAAGAAGAAGGATGGAACAATGAGAATGTGCATCGATTATAGGCAATTGAACAAGGTAACAATTAAGAACAAGTATCCCCTGCCTCGCATTGATGATTTGTTCGACCAGCTTCAGGGAGCGAGGGTGTTTTCCAAGACTGATCTTCGTTCGGGCTATCACCAGCTAAAGATCAGGGATTCAGATATTCTTAAGACTGCCTTCAGGACTAGATATGGTCACTATGAGTTTCTTGTCATGTCTTTCGGGCTGACCAATGCCCCAGCAGCGTTCATGATTTGATGAACAGTGTATTTCGGCCATATCTGGATTCATTCGTCATTGTTTTCATTGACGATATTCTGCTATACTCGCATAGTCAGGAGGAGCACGCGGAGCATTTGCGAGTTGTATTGCGGAGATTGAGGGAGGAGAAGCTTTATGCAAAGTTACCCAAGTGTGAATTTTGGCTTAGTTCAGTAGCTTTCTTGGGACACGTGGTGTCCAGCGAGGGTATTCAGGTTGATCCAAAGAAGATAGAGGCGGTTTAGAGTTGGCCTAGGCTGTCCTCAGCCACAGAGATTCGTAGCTTTCTTGGGTTGGCAGGCTATTATCGCAGATTTGTTCAGGGATTTTCATCCATTGCATCGCCCTTGACCAAGTTGACTCAGAAGGGTGCTTCCTTTGTATGGTCGGACGAGTGTGAGGAGAGCTTTCAGAAGCTCAAGACAGCTTTGACCACAACTCCAGTATTGGTTTTTCCATCAGCTTCACGTTCATATACCGTATATTGTGATGCTTCGAGAGTTGGGATTGGTTGTGTATTGATGCAGGAGGGTAGAGTTATTGCTTATGCTTCTCGTCAGTTGAAGCCCCATGAGAAGAACTACCCTGTTCATAATTTGGAGTTGGCTGCTATAGCCATGCATTGTAGATTTGGAGGCACTACTTGTATGGCATATCTTGTGAGGTATTCACTGATCATCGCAGTCTTCAGCATTTTTTCAAGCAAAAGGACCTTAATTTGAGGCATCGGAGGTGGCTAAGAGTTGCTTAAAGATTATGATATTACTATTCTGTATCATCCGGGAAAGGCCAATGTAGTAGCCGATGCTTTAAGCCGAAAGGCAGTGAGTATGGGGAGCTTGGCGTACATTCCAGTTGGGGAGAGGCCATTTGCAGTTGATGTTCAGGCCTTGGCCAATCGGCTTGTGAGATTAGATATTTCGGAGCCTAGTCGGGTGTTAGCTTGCGTGGTTTCTCGGTCTTCCTTATACGATCACATAAGAGAGCGCCAGTATGATGATCCGCATTTGCTTGTCCTTAAGGACAGAGTTCAGCATGGCGATGCTAGAGATGTGAGCATTGGTGATGATGGTGTGTTGAGGATGCAGGGCCGGATCTATGTGCCCAATGTGGATGGGCTTAGAGAGTTGATTCTGGAGGAGGCCCATAGCTCGCGGTATTCTATTCATCCGGGTGCCGCGAAGATGTATCAGGATTTGAGGCAGCACTACTGGTGGAGAAGAATGAAGAAAGATATTGTGGGGATTTGTGGCTCGGTGTCTCAATTGTCAACAGGTGAAACATGAGCATCAGAGACCTGATGGCTTGCTTCAGCAGATGGATATTCTCGAGTGGAAGTGGGAGAGGATTACTATGGACTTTGTTGTTGGACTTCCTCGGACTTTGAAGAAATTTGATGCTATTTGGGTGATTGTTGATCGGCTGACCAAGTCCGCGCACTTCATTCCTGTGTATACTACCTATTCTTAAGAGCGGCTGGCAGGGATTTATATCCGGGAGATTGTTCGGTTGCATGGTGTTCCGGTTTCTATCATCTCAGATAGAGGTACTCAGTTTACTTCGCAGTTTTGGAGAGCCGTGCAGAGAGAGTTGGGTACTCAGGTGGAGTTGAGCACAGCGTTTCATCCTCAGACGGACGGACAGTCCAAGCTTACCATTCAGATATTGGAGGACATGTTGCGTGCTTGTGTCATTGATTTTGGAGGTTCATGGGATGAGTTTTTGCCACTTGCAGAGTTTGCCTACAACAACAGCTATCAGTCCAGCATTCAGATGGCATCGTATGAGGCCTTGTATGGGAGACGGTGTAGATCTCCAGTTGGTTGGTTCGAGCCCGGTGAGGCTAGGCTATTGGGGACAGATTTGGTTCAGGATGCCTAAGAGAAGGTGAAGGTGATTCAGGGGAGACTTCGTACAGCGCTGTGGCGTCAGAAGAGTTATGCGGACCGGAAGGTTCGAGATGTGTCCTTCATGGTTGGTGAAAAGGTCTTGCTGAAGGTTTCGCCCACGAAGGGTGTTATGAGATTTGGAAAGAAGGGGAAGTTGAGTCCGCGGTTCATTGGGCCTTTTGAGGTACTTAGGAGGATTGGGGAGGTGGCTTATATGCTTGCTTTGCCACCCAGCTTGTCGAGTGTGCACCCGGTATTCCATGTTTCTATGCTCCGGAAGTATGTTGGGGACCCGTCTCATGTGTTTGACTTCAGCACGGTTCAGTTGGATGATGATTTGACCTTTGATGTGGAGCCAGTGGCTATTTTGGGTCGTCAGGTTCGAAAGTTGAGGTCAAAGGATATAGCTTCAGTGAAGGTGCAGTGGAGACTACCTGGGAGACCGAGCGGGAGATGCGGAGCAGATATCCTCACCTATTTGAGGCTTCAGGTATGTTTCTTGACTCGCTCGAGGACGAGCATTTGTTTAAGTTGGGGAGGATGTGACGACCCAACCCGTCGTCTCATGAGTTACCGCTCCGTTTCCCCCATTTCTGCTTCTTTATGCTTCGTTATCCGTGTTTTATGTGTTCGAGTTGGTTGGAGTGGTTTTGGTAGGAAATGAGACACTTAGTCTCTTTAAGGAAGGCTTGGTTTGGAAAAGTCAACCGGATGTTGACTTATGTGTTAGAGGGCTCGGATGCGAATTCCGATGGTTTGGTTAGCTACGGGAGGTGATTTGTGACTTAGGAGTGTGATCGGAAGTAGTTTTGGAGGTCTGGTATGGAATTAGGCTTGAATTGGCGAAGTTAGTATTTTGGCGATTTTCGGTTGATAGGTGCGATTTTGATCGAGGGTCAGAATGGAATTCCGAGAGTTGTTGTAGCTTCGTTATGTGATTTGGGATGCGTGTGCAAAATTTCAGGTCATTCGGAGATGATTTGGCTGGGTTTTTGATCAAATGCGTGTTTCGGAAGTTTTAGAAGAACTTAGGCTTGAATTCGATGTAATTTGATAGTTCTGGTGTTGTTTGAGGTGTTTTGGTGATTGGAACAAGTTTGGATAATGTTTTAGGATGTGTTGGTGCTTTTGGTTGAGGTCCGGGGGGCCTCGGGGTGATTTCGGATGGCTAAAGGGGAGTTTTGGACTTGGGCAAATTTCAGATTTTTGCTGTTGCTGGTATTTTCGCACCTGCGGCTTGGGGACCGCAGGTGCGGTATCGTAGATGCGGGTTTGGTATCGCAGAAGCGGAGGGGCTGAGGAAGGCCTGGAGCCGCAGGTGCGGAAGACGGACCGCACCTGCGGAGCCGCAGATGCGGCTACCGGACCGCAGATGCGGTAGGCGGAGTTTTAATGAATCTCCACAGATGCGGAATATTTCCGCAGAAGCGGTTCCGCAGAAGCGGGTAATTGACCGCAGATGCGGTTTCGCCTGGGCAGAAGGTACAAAAGGTTCTTCTTCACGATTTTTGAAGGGTTTGTTCATTTTAACTTCGGACTTGGATATTTTTAGGCGATTTTTAAGAGGGATTTCAAGGGAGCTTCGATAAGGTAAGGGTTTTGGACCTCAAAACACAATCCTATGGTGTTATTTCATGAATTGGTACTGAAAAATTTAGAGATTTATGGACTAAAAATGGAGGTTTAGGGCTTGAACTTAAGAGAGCTAAGATTAAGGATTTGAGGGGTCAATTGGACTCCGATTCTTGTGTTTTTGATATGTGTGAACTCGTGGCGAGATAAGGAATCCGTTGATGTAAAAATTTCAGAGTTTTGAGAAGTGGGCCCGGGGCTCGGGTTTTGTTAATTTCGGGATTTTTGATATTTTTCGATTGTTTTCGATTGGGTTTTGTTCCTTTAGCATATTGTGACGTATTCGCTCTGGTTTTGGTTAGATTCGATGCGCGAGGAGGCCGATTTGAGAGGCAAGGGCATAGCGAGCTAGAGTTTTGGCCGGTTTGAGGTGAGTAATGAATGTAAATGATGTCCTGAATGTTTGAAACCCCGAATTTGCACATCGTAGTGCTATATTGAGGTGAGACACGCGCTTGATGATGAGCGCAGGGTCGTTTACTATTGGGGATTTAGACTTGGTCCGTCCCGAGTGATGTTTTTACCGCGTAATTGATTGAAGCTTATTTGATATCATCATTTTTGTGACTAATTGTCATATTTGGGCTTTGTGCCAACTATTTGAACCCTTCGGGGGATTGTTGTCACTGTTTTCTCACTATTTTGACATATTACTTGAACTCAGTCCTATTGTTTCATACTGTTTTACAAACTCAACCACTTTTACTCAGATTTGAAACTTAAATGATATTTCTAATGATGTTTTGGGCTGAGAACTACTATTTTATTATGGCCCGGGGGGCTTATGTAGTTTCTGGACTGAGTATGGATCGAGCTGCGCGCCGTAGCGGTATTATATTGATATTGATATAAGGTCGAGGGCCTAGCTGATGCCACGAGATGGCTTGATATTGCGCTTGGGCCGTAAGGGGCCCCTCCCGGAGTCTGCACACCCCCAGTGAGCGCCGTCGACGATAAATAAATGGATCGGGCTGCACGCCGCAGCGGGTACTAGAGAGAACCGTACTATGTGTTGCATTCCTTTATTTGGCTATCATTTATTTGCTTATCTGTTGTAGCATTTCCATGTTTCTACTTCACTGGTTTATTGATTTCATACTACTTGGTTTAAACTGCTATATTATAGATTACAATGTGTTTATCCAGGATTTCTTATTCTCAGCCTTTATTTATGTTTATTACTCACTGGGTCGGAGTACTCACATTACTCCCTGCACCTTGCGTGCAGATCCAGGTGCACCTGAGGCTGAGTGAGGATTTTCTGTTGAGCAGTGCATATCTGGGAGCATCGAGGTAGCTGCATGGCGTCCGCAGCCCTGATCCCTCCCTTCTATCTTTTGTTTTTATTTCGTATTCCCCTAGAGTGACATGTATTAGATTGATAAATCTGTATTAGAGGCTCAGACTTGTGACATCGGATCTTTTGGGCTATGTAGTAGTATTGTTATTTGATATTCCACACGTCTAATTCTTATTTCATACTTCTAATATGTTGATTTGGTAATTTAATTGTGTTAGCTAAATAACGAACTGTATAGGTTGTTAATTGGTCGGGCTTGTCTAGCAGTGTGTTGGGCGCCATCAGGACCGGGGGTTGGGGTCGTGACACACTCATTCAGGAGTTTGCTTGAGGAGATTTTCTTTATGTTTTTAGTCTGTTCTTTTTATGTCATCTTTTACCTTCTAGTTTTGTATAGTAATGTCGAGTCTTTTAGGTGATGTTAGAGTTTGTCATTGGCTAGTTAAGTTTGTTGAGTCTTTTGTTATGGTATTTCCTATTTTGTGTTTGAAAAAAAAAAGATGTGTAATAAGTCAAAAATCCAAAAAAAAAGAAAGAGATTTTGCGTTTTTATATTTCTGTAGATGCTTTCTTTAGAATACTAGCTCTAGAAGTTCAAAAAATCTCTTGTGGTTTTCCTTAGCAAATTGCTTTTATGTTTCCTTTAGTATATTGAGACTAAAAATTCAAACAAAAAAAAAAGAATTTTCTTTTAATACCTCTTAAGCAGTTTTCTTTAAGATATAAATTCCAAAAATTCAAAAAAAAAGAGTTTCTTTTGAGGTTCTTCTTTAGAAAATTAACGAAAAATGAAAAATAAAAAAAAATTCTTTTTATTTTCACAATAACTTTAGGACATTGTACATAGAAAAAAATAACAACATACTTTATCTTTGGTTTATCTGTAGAGTTTCTCCCTTAGGTAAACAAAACTGAAATCCAAAAAATATTGTTTTTTTATCTTTTTCATTGCTTGTTTCGAAGTCTTTTTTCAGGATATCAAGTGAAAATTCAAATATTTTTCTTTGGTTCATTATTTAGATTTTCTTCCTAAAACAAAGAATCAAAAATATTTTTCTCTTCTAGGATTTTTTCCTTAATAATTTCCCATAGAGTATTTGTTTCAAAAAGAAAAAAAATATATATGCCCGTTAAACTTTAGTTTAAAATAGGTTATAGAACATTAAGTCTAGAAAATTCAAAAAAAAAAAAGATTTGCTTCTTTTATTTTCCTTTTCTCGTCAGAGTAGTCATTAAGGTAAAAAAAGAAAAAAAAAGAGAACGTTAGTTTGTTTCCTTTATTCCCAATCTTCCCGAACTATGCAAAGATCTGATTCATGCGGCGTCATGATACGTAGGAAACCTACATAGGGTTCGATCGAATTATTTTTTTAATTATTAAAAGAAAAAGAAAAAAAAAGAAAAAAAGAAAGAAAAAAAAGAGAAAAAGAAAGAGAAAAAGAAAAGGAAAAAGAGAGACGAATTTATGGGATGTGAGAAATGAGAGGAAAGAAAAGAGTGATAATTAGGAAAAAAAGGGGAAGGAAAATGAGCAAGCAAGTGCTAGAAAAGCAAAGAAAAGAGAGGATTGAAATGAACAAAATTGGGATGATGACAAGTGACCTTGTGACTCTCGAAGTCATTCTAGAACCGTTAATTGTCGCACGCAATGTGATATTTTTAGCTGTTAAATGCCCTAACGCTAACATGATGACCTCATTTTGTTCCTTTTTGTTATCTCCATTGAGCAGAAGGGCGGTTGGTTGTGGTTTTTAAGTTACTCATTCATACATACAAGGTCAAAGAGCAAGGTAGCCATGGCTAGCAAAGACTTGAACACGGGTGTTACTGATCCGTCTAAGGATATGGTTGAGTCAGAATCTGAGTTGAAAGAAGAGGTTTTAAGGTTGAAAGGACAGATGGCTGAAATATACCAAGCCTGGATTAATGGGCGTCCTCCACCATCAGTTCCCACTAACTACACTGAAAGCCTTTTCACCGTTCCGCTACTGTCACAAGTCCAGGATATCTCCCCACAATCTTTTCACACTCCACCTTTCAGAATCACCTCATATCCCGCTTCTTTGACCACTCATGTTTTGGTACCTCTTCCACCAGCTATGTTTCCTCGGTCCTCTAATGAGACTGTGCTCAAAGTCCCCGATGCCCAACACTATGTTCCAGAATCAATTTTCAAGGGTCGAGTCCATACTCTCATGCTCCTCATTTTGAGCCTCCCTGTGAGACGGCAAAGCCTGCTAAGACAGTGGAGCAAGATGAGATATCCAGAAAGCTGAAAGGGTTTAAGATGCCAAAGTTTAACTTGTATGATGGGTGTGGAGATCCAGTAGCCCATCTGAGGGGTTATTACAGTGAAATGAGAAGTGTTGGCGGGAAAGATGAGTTGCTGATGACGTATTTCAGTGAGAGCCTGACTGGGACATCCTTGGAATGGCATACACGTCGAGATGCAGTAAGTGGCCTACATGGCATGACATGGCTCAAGATTTTGTTCGACACTTTCAGTACAATATAGACATTGTCCCAGACCGCTCCTCCCTATCTAAGGTAGAAAAGAAACCCAAGGAAAGTTTTAGGGAATTTTGGTTCAGATGGAACGAACAAGTTGCTTGGGACAGTCCTCCCATTGATAGAAAAGATGTTGCTAAACCCGGCCAACGACAGGATCCGGTGGGCATTCCTGCTAAGCGCTTTCAGCCTCAATACCGACCCCATGAACATCCCCAAACTCCACATAATCCACCCCAGTATTATCCTCCGAACAAAGTCCGACCATCTGTCCAACCACTGGGTCATTCCTCATGGCGAGCGCCAGCACCGCATAATGCACTTTTGCCTCTGCAGCATTTTCGAGCATCCAACAACCCTAGAAAACTGGAGCATGGAGGGAAACAAAGGCAAAAAGATAATTTCACGCCCATTGGAGAATCCTACACAAACTTGTTTGAAAAGTTAAAACATTCTGGCCTGATTGAGTCGCTCCTCGGCTATACGCCGGACCCATATGCAAAAGGATTTGATCCAACTGTACGGTGCATGTACCACTCTAATGTCCAAGGGCATAGCATTGAAGATTGTCGTGCTTTGGAAAGGGAAATAAAAAGAATGATTCAAGAAGGAATAATTGTGGTCCAAGGCAGTAATACCCCAAGTGTCACACATAATCCTCTACAGGTACATGACAACTCACAAATTGTTAGGATGGTTTGCAATGACGAAAGGTTGGTCAAAAGAGTCAATGAGCCACTTGGTGAAGTGAATGATATTGAAATTGGTAATGGTCTTGGTAATATTGATGTGGAACTCAGTGGCTAAGATGCCGAGCTTGGTAATTGGAAAGATGCTCCTTTCTTGGCTAGCCGGGGAGGAGTCTTGGTGGTTCATTTTGTTGTCATTTCTGTTGTCCGGGTTATTTCAGGGTTGTAATCCGGATATTGTCTTGTGACTCAAACCCTTCTATCCTTTTATTTTGCCTAGTTCGTTTAGTCGTAGTAACTCATTTAGTGTTATCTAGGTTTGTTCCAGGGTTGTATCCCAGTTTATTTTGCTTGTTTTGTTGTTCAAACCCTTTCACTGTCTGTCTAATGTAATTTTCTGTTTTCTGTTATTTCTAGTCATTTTTGTTTAGTTCTCTTCTCCTTTTATAGTTCTTTTCATGCTGGTTCTAGCGACATGCCATGCACGCATAATTCTAAGCCTGGTCTTAAAAGTTAGTCTAATCATGAAGCAATGAAATAATTTTGAAGATGATAGGGACATTTGAGGGAAGTAAGTAAAGGGATTTTGAGACCACTTAAAGCCCGAATTATGCGAAACTGGGGCAGATAATTTGGAAAGTTAATAGGGTGACAAGAATTCGTTAAGGGAGAATGCATCCCGGACGATTTGAAACAAGCAACTTTGAGTTCAAGTGCATCTCAAGTTACAAGATAAAGTCAAGGAAGTTTTCTCCGAATTGACGGAGGATATCCATTGTGAAGAGGGAATCACCCAACGAGGGTTCTGTACTTGACAAGGCGTTAAAGAGAAGTGGAAGGCATACTAGTGATACCAATGCGGAAGCCGCAAAAGAAACATTGTGCATGATCTTCAATTTTCATTTCAAGTTGCATGTGTTGTGCTTGGCATTTTCAGGGATTGGGAGGCCCTCTTTCAGCTACCCAAACACTTATACCATTTGATACCCTTTTGAGTTTGTACTAATTTCTTTGACCTCCCCTCTTTTGGAATCAAGTTAGAGTCATGCGAAAAAAAAGAAAAAAAGTTTATGTCCCCATAAGTTTATTTTAAAAGGTTCATTCCAAAAGGAAAATTCAAAAAAAAAAGAAGAAGAGAAAAATAAAGATAAAAAAAGGAAAAAAATGAAGAAAAAAGAAAGAAAAGAAAAAAAAAAGAAGAAAAGGAAAAGAAAAATAGCAACAACAAAATGTATCTTTGTGAACTACGTTTGACCTGATTCTTGTCACCACAAGATACGTAGGCAGCCTTACGATTCGGTCATACCAAATAAAATATTTCATAATCCCACAAAGTCGAGAGTGGGAAATTCCAAAAAAAAAGAGAGGGAAAAATAGATTCAAATTCCCCTGTTCTAGAAATTGGGGCAAAGTTTTTAGAATGTATTCCAAAAGTTGTAAATAAATTAACCTTGTAATCATAGTTACATTGAGCCTTTATGATATCCTTTCTTTCTAATCCTGTCCAAAAGCCACATTACAGTCCAAAAAAGACCTCCGGATAATCTTTGAGAGTGTTGAGTTTAGACATGCCAAGGGTATATGATGTTTTTACCATGGTTAATGCCTTGTCATCTGTAGAATTAGAGGAAATAAGAAGAAAAGAACAAAATGAGAGAGTCTTATTGGTGAAAACCTTCACAGGCACCATAAGGCGATGGTGAGTTGAGAAAAGGAACAAAATGAGAGAGGCTTGATGGTGAAAACCCTTCGGGCACTACAAGTCGAATAAGGATTGTGAATCAGATTGGATAATCGGAGCATTGAAGCCCAGTTTCACGGTTTAGGGGTATAACAAGAGTTGAACATCAGACTTGCTTGACAGATTAGGCCATTAGTCCAAAAATGCGTGTCATGGTCATTAGAGTTGGTATCCACATCTGATAAGTTTCTACTTTGTAGTTTTCTTGTTAGGAATCATCTCTTTCCATTGTCCTTTACTCTGTTCCTTTTTGTCCTGTTTACTTCATCTTCCTGAGTCTGTTTGGGCAAAACAAGTGAGAAATGACTTCAAAATTTGCCACCAACTTTCCAATTGCATAAAACGGGATCTGGCTAGCACATCAAAGTGGCATAAGTCAGGAAAGAACAGCGTGCGCACTGAGTTGGTAACAATCAACGTGCTTTGGGATTCATGTGAAATACAAAGGTTTGGTATATGTCAATTCATAAACAATGCAAGTTTTGGCAATCAGACACCCACCTGGAGAGCAAGGGAATACAGTTAAAGTTTTGGCAATCAGGCGCTCACCTGGAGAGCAAGGGAATACAGTTCAAGTTTTGGCAATCAGGCGCCCACCTGGAGAACAAGGAAAGCAGTTCAAATTTCAAAGGAAGACAACACAGGTTTCAAGGGAAAACAGGTCAAGTTTCAAGGAAAAGCAGTTCACGTTTTGGCAATCAGACACCCACCTGGAGAACATGGAAGGCAGTTCAATGTTCAAGGAAAAATAGTTCAAGTTCAGCAATCAGGCACCCACCTGGAGGACAAGGGAAAGTAGTTCAATGTTCAAGGAAAAACAGTTCAAGTTCAGCAATTAGGCGCCTACTTGGAGAATAAAGGAATTCACTTCAGAATGCAATTCAAGTCAGCAACAAAAGAAGCTCGCGACAAGAATGCGAGTCAACAGTCCGATATGATCAACGGAAGTTAATCATAATCCAGAATATAAAAAAAAGGCAACAAGTGAATCCAAATGCAGAAGTTGATGAAAGATATGAGCTGCTCAAGATATGACAAGCATGGTATGTCTGGTTTTGATCCAAAAAGCTGAAGAAGAACGAACTAGAACCTGCAGCTAACAAGCGCCAAGGTTCAAATCTAGAGCCTGCATAAAGAGTCATCCATGACTCAAGATCAAGCTTCAGAAGACTTATAGATAGGAATCTTGTAACTCATAGTTGACAGGCTTAGCTAGTCTTTTTCATTTTTTGATTTTTTATATAATAACAGGACCGCGGACCGGAACTCGACGGAACGGCACCTCGACCGGCTCTCCACCTCGGTATATTCCATCATCTCACTCACCTCTGAACTACACGTGGCCTGATTCCTTTATAGCCAAGGATATGTAGGCAGCTCAGATACCAGGGCTTGGTCACATTCTCCTTTCTCTCTTAGTTTTAGTCTCTCCAAATAAGGGTCGGGTCAAAAAACTTGTCTAGTCATTCTTTGTCTGAAGATACTTCGTATTTTCAGTCAAAGATGGGCAGCTGTAGACATGTGATTTTTGACCCTTCCTAAGATTTTTTATATTTTAGCATGTAAATATTTAATTTAGGCCTAATATCGTTATTTCAATTAATTTTGACTCTTTTACTTATTTTATTACAAGAAATTGAAAATTACAAAAAAAAATAGTTTCATTAATATTTTGTAGTCATTTTTAATCTTGAAAAATACCAAAAATAATTTTGTTTTAACGGTCAGTCTTATTTTAATAGTTATTTTACTAAAGTAGGATTAATCAATAAATGAGGTCGTATTTTTTTTAGTCTTGTTCGCGGGGAAAGAATAAAATTTGGGCTCAAACGACCCATTTTTAGGCCTAATCTTCGGATCTAGCCCATAATTCCCAAGCCCATAATTCCTAGGCCCATACCCCCATAACCTAATATAACCCTAAAAGACCTAAAGGGATGATATATATATATATATATATATAGACCCTAAGAGCTAAATACACAAAAAAAAGGAACGCCTAAGAGGACCTAAGACCACAATCAGCCGTTTGGACAAAAAAATGAGGACACAAAAATTCTGACCTAGAGCCTAGACATATACAAAAAGCAGCGCCGTTTACAAGGAACCCCACCCACCTGATCGATCATCTTCTTCTATAAAGAAGAAGCAGCCATTTTCGATAGTGGCTGCTGAAGCAAAAACAACGACCACTCCCTGAACTAGTAGCCGTCGGCCCCATCTCCACCCAGAACTCGACATACCAACTTTCTTCTCCTCCACAAAAACCAGCAGCCTTCATCACCAAAACCATCCGTAAACAGTGGCTCAAACGCTACTTCTTTTGCCGAGAAACAGTCTCGAAGCAGTCCCAAAAAACAGTTCAGCCGAGATTTGAGGTTGTTGGCGAGGGTGCCGTTTGTGGTTTTCTGTAGGAGTTTCTGTTGCGATGCTTGTTTTCAGTTTGGAGTCGACTGGGCTGTAACGACCCGACCGGTTGTTTCTAGCCCTAGCGTGTCGTTCAGCGGTTTGAGGCCATGAGCAGCTTCATCTCAGGTATTATGACTTGCACGCGCGGTCGGAATTGAGTTTCGGGAGATCCGAAGTTGATTTGGAAAGAGAATTCTTGTTTCAGGAACTTAAAGTTGAAAGAATGAACTAAGATTGAAATTTTTAGTAAATGACCTCGGAATCAGGATCTGAAGGTTCCAGCAGGTTCGTATGATAATTTCAGACTTGGGAGTATGNAGTGTTTTGCCGCCTATTGTGGAAGTTAGCATTTTAGAAGGAATTTCTTAAGTTTGGCTTGAAGTGCATTTCATTGTTATCGATGTCCATTTGGGATTCCGGGTCTGGGAATAGCTCCGTATGGTGATTCGGGAGATAGGAGCACGATCGGAAGTGAATTCGGAGGTCCGTAGGTCATTTTGGAGTCATTTGGCTAAAGATAGAAATTTGAAGGCTTTTGAGAAGTTTGACCGGAAGTGGACTTTTTGATATCGGGGTCAAAATCCGATTCCGAAAGTTTGAGTAGGTCCGTAAGGTCGAATATGACTAGTGTGCAAAATTTGAGGTCAATCGGACGTGATTTGATAGGTTTAAGCATCGAAAGTAGAAGTTGGAAGTTCTAAAGTTCATAAAGCTAGGATTGGGGGTTGATTCATGATTTTAGCGCTGTTTGATGTGATTTGAGGCCTCGAGCAAGTCCGTATTGTGTTTTGGGATTGGTTGGTATGATTAGTTGGGGGTTCCGGGGGCCTCGGGTGGATTCTAGGTGGTTAACGGATCGATTTTTGGAGTTGAAGAAAAACTGAAGTAGCTGGTATCTGGTATTTCCGCACCTGCGAAGTTTTGGCCGCAGGTGCGGAGCCGTAGAAGCGGCCAGGAAGACCGCAGATGCGGATTTTGGCGAGGAAAGCTGGGATGCGGTCAGGGAGCCGCAGATGCGGGACCGCACCTGCGGAAAAGGGAGCGCTGAAGCGGAAGCTGGGCGGCTTGGGAAGGAGCCGCAGAAGCGGAGCCGCATAAGCGAAAATAATTCCGCAGAAGCGAAAGTACCTGGAGGCAGAAAGTTTGTTTTAAAATCGGGGTTGAAGTACATTTCTCTCATTTTCTTCAAGGCTTGGGCAATTTTTGGGGAGCTTCAAGATGGGATTTTCGTCATCAATGTTAAGGTAAGTTATCCCCACCTATTGTGAGTTGAATACATCAATTATGTATGGATTTGGGCATGAAAATTAGTATAAAAGTTGAGGTTATGGTGGAAAACCTAGGAAATTATATTCTTGGAAATTAGCCACGAAATTGAGCATGGAATTAGGAGTAAATTGTATATTTGAGTTGATAAGGTCATGGGTAATCTTTATCTTCCAAAAATTTTGGATTCCGGGCACGTGGGCCCAAGGGCATTTTTGTCAACTTTTCGTTCGGGGATAGGAATTATTACAAATTGGGTTGCAAAGCTTAATTGAGCATATATTAATGGATTTGTATAATCATTGGTTAGTTTTGGAGCATTGTGCGTTGGTGCAAGTCTTCAGAGGAATGTAGAATGCTGGTTATGAGTCTTCGGAGCGAGATGAGTCTCCTTTCTAACCTTGCAAGAGGAAATTGTCCCCATAGGTGAATAATTGATTATGTGCTCCAAATTGCGGGGGCTACGTACGCACGAGGTGACGAGAGTCCGTGCGTAGCTACTATTATGCTATTGTCCGGGTAGTTAGGACTCACAGTATGTTATACTTGGATTACTCATGAACCCATTGATAGCTTGAATTGCTTAAATCACCTTGGATTAGTAAATGAATGTAAAAAGAGATTAACATCATTTTCCTAAACTGTTAAGAAGAGAAATTTGTTTTATTTGGATAAATATTCCCGATAAGTTCTTAATTGACTGATTGAGCATGTATCTCTATGTGTACCTGCGTCGCATGCATGATTCGCGAGCAGGATATGTGTTTATTTATGGAACGGGCCGAACGCCTCGGCAGATTAAATAGATGCATCTATAGGCGCGACGTCGACCCTCGGCAAGTGCACAGTTTATTTCTGTTGGATCGGGCCGTCGCCTCGGTGTGATTTGCGCATGTTTTATTGTTGCTTGAGAACTTTAAATGTGAAATTTGCCCTTCGTGGCTTGATACAAATTGATAAGATAATAAAGAGTAAACCTTGAAAATCCTTGATTATTTGTTGAAGGTGTTTATCAGTTTTCTGGCTTTGTGAATTAGAACCGCTATATAAATCCATGATTTCCTCACATTTTTAGTATATTGTCAATTGACCTCTAGTAAGTGTCGAAGTTGACCATCTCGTCTCTACTTCTTCGAGATTAGGCGGGATACTCATTGAGTACACGTTATTTACGTACTCATACTACACTTCTGTGCATTTTTGTTGCACAGGTATATCTATTTCTAGCAGCCCACTGGGCGTAGCAGCGCGGATGATTTGGGGGCTAGGTGAGTTGCATTATTCGAGGCGGCCCGCATCTAGTATAGCCCTCTTCAGTACATTGTATTTATTTCCTGTCCATTGTATTCCGGACGGATGTTGTATTTTATTTCCTTATCAGTAGATGCTCATGCACTTGTGACACCGGGTTCTGGGATGGTTTGAAGTATTGTATTAACTGCTTATCATTTAAATTTGATTGAGACTATATTCTTTAAAATTGCTAAACTTGAAGGAAAAATCCTAGATTTCAAAAGTATTAAAATCGAGATTTTGATTAAGTAACTCGGTTGGCTTGCCTGACAGCAGTGTCCGGTGCCATCACGACCCTTAGTGGATTTTGGGTCGTGACAACATGGTATCAGGGCACTAGGTTCCTAGGGTCTCACGAGTCATGAGCAAGTCTAGTACAGTCTCGCGGATCGGTACGAAGACGTCTGTACTTATCCTCGGGAGGCTGCAGGACTGTTAGGAGTACTTCCCTTCTTGATTCCTTATCGTGCGATTTGATCCTTGGAGGCGTATGCCTTTAATTCATCCCTACTCAATCCTACGCGACGCGAACCGCTAGTTATAAATCGAGAATTGAAGAATTGAAATGGTACTACCGATGTGGTGCGGGATGTTTTTCCCTGTGTAGCTGTCAGAGCTATTACCGTCGCCTTGTGAGAGGATGTTCTGTCGTTTCAGCTCAGTAGCGGTACTTCCGAGAGCTCTGAGGCTAGGCACAAGTTGCCATGTTGCTTTAAACGATTGTTCTGCAGCATTGATATGATGGTAGGATGTTTGCCTACGTATCGGGGCAGTGAATGACTTGAAGGGAGGTTTACTCAGTGCATAATCAAGAGATTCAGTATTTTATTCCGGTAGGGGAAAGGCAATCGAACTAAGAATGGTCGGATGTGGGCTGGTGGAGTAATGAGACTTGGTATTTGCAAGTGTGGTGGAGTTTTCTTCTATATTGGGGTGTTGTCGTCCTAATTGGACGTATTAAGTTTGTCGGTGGTATGATCTTCTACAATTCGCCTTTGAGGCAAGGTATTGTGAAATAGTATCGGAGATAGAACTATCAGATATCGCAGGATGTGGTGGTTTAGGATTGAATTAGTATTTCTAATGTTGACGGTTTGAGAAAGATGACCTTCGAAGAAGTTTGGAGTTAGTAGCGATTTGTGGATTCAACTACTATGAAGATAAATTTTATTAAGGCAACAACTGGGCAGCAAAGGATGAGAAAGACATGTAGGAAGTGTCAGGCGGAGTTTTAAATTGCTAAAAGGCCAGGCTTAGGAAGTGCAGGCCGAGCAGTTGATTAAGGGAGTGAGTTTGCCCAAAGTGGGAGAGTGGCGGAGCTGCGTAGGGGCTTGGTAAGAAGATGACCATGCGCCTTAAGGAGAGTTGGAGCGATTTGGGAATATCGGTGCTTGATTATTGGGGTCTACGGATCTGAATTGAAGTAGGGGTTCTTGTACGGCCGGAGATTTAATATAACAGGAAGGAGCCGCTTAAATGAAGAAGGATGCAACATGGTTTTGAATTGGAAGGATGTTGTCGCACATTTCAATGATGTCCACGAGGGGTAAAATGGACCTGTGCAACTGGAGTGTGAGCTCAGACTTAGGAAGGGTCATTGATGTCGTAGTAATTGTACCCTGTGCAGCAGTGTTGGAAGATGCCGGGGAGAGCCTTCTATAGGTGGGTTAGCCAAGTGAGCAGGTTAGCAGTCGCGTGGTTGGCGAGGCTTTTGCGAAGAATTTTATCGGTTATGTAGCAAAGAGATCGGTTGTGCAAATGTGGCTGATGATTCAGAGTATAAGAGGGGGTTCTACAGGAAGACTTTGAGAGCTTTGGCGGTTAATTGCGCAAGGTTATGTCAATAAGAGATAAAGAGGACGAGTGAATTCCAGAGCAAGCTAAGTCGGAGAGTCCCACTGCTTATGATGTGGTTGCGGAGTCAACGACTTGCGAGGTTTCTGGTTATTAAGCATATTGATGGGCTATTTCAGCTATGGGGAAGACCATAAGTGGTAATCTAGGCAAACGAATTATATAAGGTGGGCTATCGTTGGCGTTATTGGACCATGTTCAGACTTGGGGAAAGATTCAGGGTTTTGCTTTATATAAATACGGGTTCCAAGGGAAGTGATTCGGTGGGTTCTTCGCCAAAGGGGTACTCATGTGATGGGAGACTCATGGAGTTGACTATATTCGGGGCCAAGTCAGAGCGGGTGGCTCTCAGCAGCGGTCCTAGTGAAACTTAGAGGAAGAAGTATGATACCTAATGATTTCGATCCTATAGGTGCAGTTGAGAATAAAGCTTTTGCAGCAACTTACGAATGGAGACTCAGAACGTTCTGTGGTGATTTGGCTTGCGGTATAGCATTTTAGGGATATGAGATAGTTCATGGGATTTGAGACAGCACGGTCTCGCGATTCGAGGTTACTCAAGATGAGTGCAGGTGGAGTATGTTATGTGTTGGATGAAATCAATATTATCTTTAGGGCAATCAAGGATAAAATGGAAGAAGGTAGTTTGATTGGCTATAGTTGAATTTGGCGTATTGGTGTTGACGATCAGTTTCTTCAGCGGGATCGAGTTATGCAAGTGAGTTGTGACGGTGCGTATGAGGCTTGTTAGCCGCCGTAATCGAGATTATTCAGAAACATCCTTATGTTATGGTTTGTTATGAGGAAGCAAGTTCCGGAGGGGGCTCTACGGTGGCTTAGACCACTACTTAGACGTTTGCATAATCTACGGTTGTGAGTATTACCTGCGTGTTGCTATGGTTTTCCTAAAGTGAGTTCAGCGAGGAAGCTTTTACGTGATAAAGTATTAATCTATTAGCAATTCTGGAATTATGATGAAAGATCATGATCTACTGTTCGTGGATATGTCAGGTGGAGCGAGTAGTATGGTATCTGAAATGAGAATCAAGGCTGCAGTTCGGTGTGGACAAAGATGTCACAAGCTCGGATGAGCAGGAAAGGAGCTTCGGTGTTTAAAGTAAGTTGGCATTGTCTTCAGCGTCACCTGAGATTGGTGTTTTGTAAAGAGGGCTTGTATCATGGTTAATGATTCTTGATCGCTTTTCAGCGTTATTGCGGTCGATGGGTAGGAGGTAAGACCCAGTAAATTGTTATGGTATATTGTGGGGGTGTGTCCCACAGGAAGATTTCATAGATGTGGCACGTAATCACTTGATTGATTAAAGATCTAGACCAAGTATGAAGATTCGTGATGGTATCGTTAGGTTGAGAATATATACCTGGAAGGCACTCAGATTCTGAGTTGTGGACTATGGAAGAGTACTCCGGTTATAATGGTTGTCCTTGTGTGTTCGGAGAAGAGGGCAATTAGTATGGACCTTTGAAAGGTTATTGGCTTAGTTTGATGTGATCAGGATCGACTTGAGGTCGGTGGATGGATGTAAATTTGAAATTGGGCTCTGTGTCAGGCCAGTTGTGTTCATTTCAGTAATGCGCTCCTTATGGAGTAGTCAGAGTGTTATTTCGTTGTCAGATATTCCATGTAGTGATGCATTGCGCCGTGAGAGTTGCGAGACGGCTTGAGAAATTGCTTATGTGTTGAAGATCCGTGCAGAAATGACGTATTATGAGCAAGATGGCTCTTGAGATTCAGTTCGTATATCGCACCCCAGTTGTGCTTGAGTTTTGTAGCTTATGACGCTATATGTTCCCTCAAGGATGGTATTATGCACTTAGCATACTTATGACCGATATTCGGTATTATGGTTGTAATGAGCAAATTTTGCTCAGTGGGCAATCTCCTTATGCGAGATCCATGATATTTGAATAGGGTGGTACACCGCAACAGTGTGATGTTCAGTACAGTTCCCCATATCCGTTTATTGTGTTTTGTTTCCTATTTTCTGGAGGAAGCTCATATTAGCTATGCGCCCGCGTCGCATGTATGATTTGCGAGCGGGGTAATTCCTTTTCAGAGTTCATTTCCCTTTTGTATCGCATCCTAATTGGTAGCCTATTGGCACATTGTGGCATCATAGGAGACTTTCGGTCATGTCGGGGTGGCTTATTGCCTGGGCAGTTCGTACTGGGTGAGACGAGATTGTTGGATTTAGGATCAGTGCAATCTGATTACGTGAAATATATTAAGGAGCAAAGATCATTATTTGGTTCAGAATGAGGTAAAAATTTCTTGTCAGAAGCATAGACTCAATGATTGGTTGACTCGGCAGTTGATTATGAATTTCTGCACATCTCTCCCGTTGTGGCGGCATTGTATAAGTTAGAGTAAGACCTGTGTATGTCATGGGGTGCAATGGGAGCATCAAAATCGTGGAATTTCGACTAAGTTGATCAGAAAATGTTATTGTGGTCTGGTGAGCAAAGTGATGCAAGGTGTGAATTCAGCAAAGTTATGCAGTCATGTTTGGGTACAGTGTGTGGTGATTGATACGGTGTTCGTATGTTGGAAACAGGCCTGACGGAGAATTCCGAATGTTGGAATTGGGCTTTAAGGCCTATCTGCTTGAGTAAAAGGAAATATCTTCAGAAGTGATCGAGCGAATGCGCTCGACAGAGTTGTGGTAGCACGGGAAGGTGCATGAGGTGTTACACAGTGATTTCAGACTACTCCAGTGTAGTTCTCAGCACGTTCGAGGACGAACGTATGTTTAAGTGGGAGAGAATGTAACGACCCGACCGGTCGTTTTGAGCCCTAGCGCGTCGTTCAGCGGTTTGAGGCCATGAGCAGCTTCATTTCAGGTATTATGACTTGCACGCGCGGTCGGAATTGAGTTTCGGGAGATCCGGAGTTGATTTGGAAAGAGAATTCTTGTTTTAGGAACTTAAAGTTGAAAGAATGAACTAAGATTAAAATTTTTAGTAAATGACCTCGGAATCAGGATCTGAAGGTTCCAGCAGGTTCGTATGATGATTTCGTACTTGGGAGTATGCCCGGTTCGGGTTTTGGATAACCCGGGAGTGTTTTGCCGCCTATTGTGGAAGTTAGCATTTTAGAAGGAATTTCTTAAGTTTGGCTTGAAGTGCATTTCATTGTTATCGATGTCCGTTTGCGATTCCGGTTCTGGGAATAGCTCCGTATGGTGATTCGGGAGTTGGGAGCGCAATCGGAAGTGAATTCGGAGGTCCGTAGGTCATTTTGGACTCATTTGGCTAAAGATGGAAATTTGAAGGTTTTTGAGAAGTTTGACCGGAAGTGGACTTTTTGATATCGGGGTCGGAATCCGATTCCGAAAGTTGGAGTAGGTCCGTAAGGTCGAATATGACTTGTGTGCAAAATTTGAGGTCAATCGGACGTGATTTGATAGGTTTAAGCATCGAAAGTAGAAGTTGGAAGTTCTAAAGTTCATAAAGCTTGGATTGGGGGTTGATTCATGATTTTAGCGTTGTTTGATGTGATTTGAGGCCTCGAGCAAGTCCGTAATGTGTTTTGGGATTGGTTGGTATTATTAGTTGGGGTCCCGGGGGCCTCGGGTGGATTCCGGGTGGTTAACGGATCGATTTTTAGAGTTGAAGAAAAACTGAAGCAGCTGGTATATGGTATTTCCGCACCTGCGAAGTTTTGGCCGCAGGTGCGGAGCCGCAGAAGCGGCCAGGAAGACCGCAGATGCGGATTTTGGTGAGGAAAGCTGGGACCGCAGATGCGGTCAGGGAGCCGTAGATGCGGGACCGCACCTGCGGAAAAGGGAGCGCAGAAGCGGAAGCTGGGCGGCTCGGGAAGGAGCCGCAGAAGCGGCGCTTTGACCGCATAAGCGGAAATAATTCCGCAGAAGCGAAAGTACCTGGAGACAGAAAGTTTGTTTTAAAATCAGGGTTGAAGTTCATTTCTCTCATTTCTTCAAGGCCTGGGCGATTTTTTGGGAGCTTCAAGAGGGGATTTTCGTCATCAATGTTAAGGTAAGTTATCCCCACCTATTTTGAGTTGAATACATCAATTATGTATGGATTTGGGCATGAAAATTAGTATAAAAATTGAGGTTTTGGTGGAAAACCTAGGAAATTATATTCTTGGAAATTAGCCACGAAATTGAGCATGGAATTAGGAGTAAATTGTATATTTGAGTTGATAAGGTCATGGGTAATCTTTATCTTCCAAAAATTTCGGATTCCGGGCACGTGGGCCCAAGGGCATTTTTGTCAACTTTTCATTCGGGGTTAGAAATTGTTACAATTGGGTTGCAAAGCTTAATTGAGCATATATTAATAGATTTGTATAATTATTGGCTAGTTTTGGAGCATTGTGCGTTGGTGAAAGTCTTCGGAGGAATGTAGAATGCCAGTTTTGAGTCTTCCGAGCGAGGTGAGTCTCCTTTCTAACCTTGTAAGAGGGAATTGTCCCCATAGGTGAAATAATTGATTATGTGCTCCAAATTGCGGGAGCTACGTACGCACGAGGTGACGAGAGTCCGTGCGTAGCTACCATTATGCTATTGTCCGGGTAGTTAGGACACACAATATGTTATACTTGGATTACTCATGAACCCATTGATAGCTTGAATTGCTTAAAACACCTTGGATTAGTAAATGAATTTAAAAAGAGATTAAACATCATTTTCTTGAACTGTTAAGAAGAGAAATTTGTTTTATTTGGATAAATATTCCCGATAAGTTCTTAATTGATTGATTGAGCATGTATCTCTATGTGTACCTGCGTCGCATGCATGATTCGCGAGCAGGATATGTGTTTAATTATGGAACAGGCCGAACGCCTCAACAGATTAAATAGATGCATCTATAGGCGCGCCGTCGACCCTCGGCATGTGCACAGTTTATTTCTGTCGGATCGGGCCATCGCCTCGGTGTGATTGCGCATGTTATATTGTTGCTTGAGAACTTTAAATGTGAAATTTGCCCTTCGTGGCTTGATACAAATTGATAAGATAATAAAGAGTAAACCTTGAAAATCCTTGATTATTTGTTGAAGGTGTTTATCTATTTTCTGGCTTCGTGAATTAGAACCGCTATATAAATCCATGATTTCCTCACATTTTTAGTATATTGTCAATTGAACTCTAGTAAGTGTCGAAGTTGACCATATCGTCTCTACTTCTTCGAGATTAGGCGGGATTTACTTCTTCGAGATTAGGCGGGATACTCATTGTGTACACGTTGTTTACGTACTCATACTACACTTCTATGCATTTTTGTTGCACAGGTATATCTATTTCTAGCAGCCCAATGGCATAGCAGCGCGGATGATTTGGGGGCTAGGTGAGTTGCATTATTCGAGGCGGCCCGCAGCTATTATAGCCCTCTTCAGTACATTGTATTTATTTCCTGTCCATTGTATTCCGGACGGATGTTGTATTTTATTTCCTTATCAGTAGATGCTCATGCACTTGTGACACTGGGTTCTGGGATGGTTTGAAGTATTGTATTAACTGCTTATCATTTAAATTTAATTGAGACTATATTCTTTAAAATTGCTAAACTTGAAGGAAAAATCCTAGATTTCAAAGGTATTAAAAACGAGATTTTGATTAAGTAACTCGGTTGGCTTGCCTTACAGCAGTGTCCGGCGCCATCACGACCCTTAGTGGATTTTGGGTCATGACAAGTTTATGTCGAAACTCGTATAATTATGCATATTTGTTTTCTTGAATGTGTTTCCACGTTGATTTGTGTTTTGTTGTGCGATTAAATATTTATGTTATTTTTACCCGGATTCAATTTTTTGTATTTAAAATAATAGTTAAAAGTTGAGAAATAATTTTTATTGTTAATAAAAATGTTCATACATTTCTTTTACTGTTTTATATGTAATTTCGTGAATGTTATGTTCATATGTTTGTTGTTTTTATTTACTTTAGATTATTTATTTGCTTAAAGAATAGTGGCCTTTTAGCGTAGTAAAATATAGAGCCTTATAGCGTAGTAAAATATAGAGCCTTTCAGCGTAGTAAAATATAGAGCCTTTTAGCGTAGAGTCTCTGTCGTTTAAGTATCTACTAACTACAAACTCTATCCAATTACACTTTACAAAAATTAATTGTTTAATTTATAAAACAAACACACAGAACTAACATATTAATATATGTTGTCAAATTAAATATCGAGCCTGAACCCATAGATATTTACTCTGTCCAATTAAATAATTAAATATTTAACTTATAAAACTAACAAAATTTTAAAAATATTGAAATTGACACACATAAGAATTCAGGATAGCTTGGTGCTACTGGGCCTCAAATATCGAACCTGGAACCCATAGATATTACTCTGTCCAATTAAAGAATTAAATATTAGTTTTATAAAACTAACAAAATTTTAAAAATATTGATATTGACACACACAAGAATTCAGGATAGCTTGGTGCTACTAGACCTCAAATATCGAGCCTGGAACCCATAGATATTTACTCTACCCAATTAAATAATTAAATATTTAATTTATAAAACTAACAAAATTTTAAAAAATATTGAAATTGGCACACATAAGAATTCAGGATAGCTTGGTGCTACTGGTCCTTAAATATCGAGCCTGAAACCCATAGATATTACTCTGTCCAATTAAATAATTAAATATTGGTTTTATAAAACTAACAAAAGTTTAAAAATATTGAAATTGACACACATAAAAATTCAGGATAGCTTGGTGCTACTGGGCCTCAAATATCGGGCCTTGAACCCATAGATATTTACTTTGTCCAATTAAATAATTAAATATTTAATTCATAAAACTAACAAAATTTTAAAAAAATTAAAATTGACACACATAAGAATTCAGGATAGCTTGGTGCTACTGGCCCTCAAATATCGGGCCTGGAACCCATAGATATATATGTCGTCCAATTAAAAATTTAAATATTAATTATTATAACACAAACACACAATTATGGTGGGCCCGAAAAGGAAGTAAAACGCAGTATAATACTGCGTTTTAGTAAAACGTAGTATTATATTGCGTTTTACATTAAAAAATGAATTATTAATTAAAACGCAGTATTATACTACGTTTTCTTTTAACGGCTAACTTTTCGTTAAACTAAAACGCAGTATAATACTGCGTTTTAGTTAGAAAGGTAACTTTTTTTTAGCTGTATAAAGGTATTTTGAGTCCAGAATACCATTATTTAGGTTTCGGACTCCTCAAAACTCCACTAAATCAATCAACAACAGTTATAAAAGTTCTCTAAATTGACCACAAATTAAATGTAAAACCAAGATCAACAATATAAATAAGATTGCACCAAAACAATTGAAGAAAGGAGAGAAATCACCCGAAAAATTTTCACGCCTCCAAAGTCGAAGCTACTAGCCTGTTGTCACGATCCAAACTCAACATGTCGTGATGGAGCCTATCACAAAATTAGGCAAGCCGAAAATCACAAATAACTATGCATTTTTAAATTTGAAATTATGAAGAAACAAGTTGAACAAAAAATTCTCATAAATAACTGATAAGAAATATCGCGACCCAATACAAAATCCCCCAAAATTCGGATGTCACTGAGTACATGAGCTACTAAATATCAACATAGTCAAAACTTCTAATACAACTGTTTGGAAAGATAGAACAGTGCTAAATAAACTGAATAAAACAAGGAGAGTCGAGGTCTGCAGACGCCAAAGCAGCTACCTCAAAAGTCTCCAAGTAGGAAATGCTCCAAGTCTAGCAACCACCATGCCCAGAAGTACCTGTATCTGCACGCGAAGTGCAAAGTATAGTATGAGTACAACCGACCCAATGTACTCAATAAGTAACAGGACTAACATTGGACTGAAAGCAGTGATGAGCTCAGATAGTTACAGTCCAAATCCAGATAATAACGGTACAGATATCATAGGAAAATGACAGTAATAACTCAGAGAAAACCTCAATCAGCGGTACACAGTACGGAAAAGTAGACATGTTTTTCAAGTTCAACAGTTTAGGCTCAATACTGATAAAAATATGTCAAGTATAGCTAACATGAGAAATATTACATCTCTATGTCTACATGTCAAATATATATGTCATATGTAATGCAACATAGTGATAAACTCATATACTCATACTCTCGGAGTATTCAACCTCACTCAACACTCCCAATCAATCAACACTTTCAATCACTCGGCACTCGCACTCAGCACTCAATGGTACCTGCGCTAACTGCTGGTATGTCAGACTATGGAGGGGCGGATCCTGCCCAAGCGCTAATAAAAAGCCAATATGGCCTGCTGCGGCATGCAACCCGATCCCATAATAATAGATAAAGCCTATAAGGCCTGTTGCGGCGTGCAACCCAATCCATAACAATAATATATATATATATATATATATATATATATATATATATATATATATAAAGCCAAGAAGGCCTACTGCGGCTTGCCGCCCGATCCACAACCTCACTCACAATACGACTCTTAAGCCCCAACTCAGTCATCAATCTCTCCAGTCTCTCGTGCTTACAAATCTCATACCAATCAGCCCAAACAATGGTATATGATGTAATAATAAATAACAACAGAGACTGAGATATGATATGCAAATGATGGATGTGACTGAGTACATAATTATAATTTAAGCAAGTAATTCAATAGTAGAAATAACCTCTATAGGGCCCAACAGAATAATCATATAGCCTAAACATGATTTCTAACATAGATTGCGGGTCAATTACTCTGACGCGTTGAGATTTCATGAATAGCAACAAGGTTTGATAACTACACAGTACCACAGAAATAACCAAGTCACAATTACAACGGCGCACACCCACACGCCCGTCACCTAGCATGTGCGTCACCTCAATACCAACCACATAACACGAATTTCAGGGATTCATACCCTTAGAACCAAGTTTAGAAGTATTACTTACCTCAAACCGCGCAAATCCTTACTCCAACAAGCCCTTGTCTAACGAATCGGCCTTCGAACGACTCAAATCTAGCCACAAACAACTTAGTGCAATTAATGCAAGCTATAGGAATCGATTCCATACGATAAAGCTAAGTTCTTTAACCAAAGTCAAAAATTCAACCCTGGGCCCACGTCTCGGAATCAGACAAAATTAATAAAACCCGAAGATCCATTCAATAATGAGTCTAACCATGCCAAAATTACTCAATTTTGATCTCAACTCGACCTTTATATCCTCAAATTATAGTCTATGAAGTTCCACAAATTTTTCCTAATTTTTCCAACCCAAAACACTAATTAAATAGTAAAAATAATGATAGATTCATGTATAACAACCAAAACCGAGTTAAAATCACTTACCCCAATCAACTCCTTGAAAATCCCTTCAAGAATCGGCCATATCCGAGGTCTCTAGCTCAAAATATAAAAATGGGTTCAAACTCTCGATTTGAAATTTTATAATTGCTGGCCAGAGGTTCCTCTTCGCGATCGCGGAAAGTCCATTGCGATCGCGATGAACAAAAGAATGATGCCCTCAAAAATGACCTTTGCGAACGTGGAAATCTCGCTGCCAACGCGATACACAGGAACTCAAAGCTACACGATCGCGAAGAACAAACGCGTTGCTTCCAGGCCACTCCCCTTCCTTCTTTGCGAACGTGGCACAACCCTTGTGTTCGCGTAGTACCACAGATCAAAGCTCTGCGATCACGAACCAACACTCACGAACGCGTAGAACACTTTCACCAGTCACCCAAACGAGCCTTCGCGATCGCGAACTTCCCACGCGATCACAAATAAGAAGACCAGACCTGAACATTAGCAATCCCACAAAGTCTAAAATGAAGTCGAACTCTATCCGAATTACACCCGAGGCCCCCGGAAACCCATCCAAATATACCACCAAGTCCTAAAACGCGATATGAAATTAATCGAGGCTCAAATCACATCAAACAACATGAAAAACATGAATCACACCCCAATTCAAGCCTAATGAACTAATGGATTTCCAACTTCTACAATCGATGCCGAAACCTATCAAACCAACTCCGATTGACCTCAGATTTTGCACACAAGTCATAAAATAACACAATGGACCATTCATGAACAAAAATTCGAGCCCGGTAACAACCTAGTCAACTCTCGGTCAAACTTTTCGACTCTCCAAACTTCAACTTTTTCAACTTTCGCCAATTCACGCCAAAATGACCTATGGACCTCCAAATCAATATCCAGACTCACTCCTAAATCCAAAATCACCATACAAAGCTATTGAAATTATCAAAACTCCATTCCGGAGTCATTTACACATAAGTCTGGTCAACTCTTTCAACTTAGGCTTCCCACCTTGGGACTAAGTGTCCCAATTCATTCAGAAACATCCCCGGAACTAAACCAACCACCCCGGCAATTCACATAACAATAAATGAACATAGATTAAGCAATAAATGGGGAAACAAGGCTACAATACTCCAAGCGACCAGCCGGGTCATTATATTCTCCCCTCTTAGACTAACGTTCATCCTCGAACCGGTCTAGAATCATACTTGGAGTCTCAAATAGGTGTGGATATCTGCTTCGCATCTCCTGCTCGGTCTCCCAAGTAGCCTCCTCGACTGGTTGACCTCTCCACTGCACTTTCACTGAAGCTATATTCTTTGACCTCAACTTTCGAACCTGCTGATCCAAAATTGCCACCGGCCCCATATCACAAGTCAAATCCAAATATAACTGAACTGTGCTGAAGTCTAAAACATGAGACGGATCGCCGAAATACTTTTGGAGCATGGAAACGTGAAACACTAGATAAACACTCGATAGACTAGGTGGCAATGCAAGCTTGTAAGCCACCTCTCCAATCCTCTTAAGCACCTCAAAAGGGCCAATATACCGAGGGCTCAACTTGCCCTTCTTTTACTGAACCTCATACCACCCTTCATGGGTGAAACTCTGAGCAATACCTTTTCTCCCACCATGTAAGCAACATCATGAACTTTCCAATCGCATAACTCTTCTATCTAGACTATGCCGTGCAAAGTCGATCCTGAATAAACTTAACCTTTTCCAAAGCATCCTGAACCAAGTCAGTACCCAATAGCCTAGCCTCACCCGGCTCAAACCAACCAATCGGAGATCGACACCGCCTCCTATACAAGGCCTCATACGGAGCCATCTGAATACTCGATTGGTAGCTGTTGTTGTAGGCAAACTCTGCAAGTGGCAGAAATTGATCCGATGAACCCTCAAAATCCATGACGCAAATGCATAGCATATCCTCCAATATCTGAATAGTGCACTCGGACTGTTTGTCCGTCTGAGAGTGGAATGTTGTACTCAACTCAACCCGTGTGCCTAACTCTCACTGCACTACTCTTCAAAATTGCAAAGTGAACTGCGTTCCCCGATCTGAAATTATGGACACTGGCACACCGTGAAGGCAAACAGTCTCGCGGATATAGATCTCAGCCAACCACTCTGAAGAATATGTAGTCCCAACTGGAATGAAATGCGCGGACTTAGTCCACCGATCCATAATCACCCAAATAGCATCAAACTTCTTCAAAGATCGCGGGAGCCCAACTACGAAGTCCATGGTGATACGCTCCCATTTCCACTCAGGAATCTCAAGCCTCTGAAGCAAACCGCCCGGCCTCTGATGCTCGTACTTCACCTACTGACAATTCAAGCACCAAGCTACAAACTCCACTATGTCTTTCTTCATCCTCCTCTACCAATAGTGCTGCCTCAAGTCTTGGTACATCTTGGCGGCACCCGGATGAATGGAATTCCGCGAACTGTGGGCCGCCTCAAGAATCAACTCATGTAACCCATCTACATTGGGCACACAAATCCAACCCTGCATCCACAACACCCCATCATCCCCAGTAGAAACATCCTTGGCACTGCTGCTGAACTGTGTCCTTAAGGACAAGCAAATGGGGGTCGTCACACTGACGCTCTCTGATGCGATCATATAAGGAAGGCCGAGAAACCACGCAAGCTAGAACCCGACTAGGATCCGAAACATCTAACCTCATGAACTGGTTAGCCAAGCTTGACATCTGCTGCAAGCGGTCTCTCACCAAAAGGAATGTATGTAAGGCTACCCATACTCACCGCCTTTCTACTCAAGGCATCGACCACCACATTAGCCTTCCCGGGATGATACAAAATGGTAATATCATAGTCTTTTAACAACTCAAACCATCTCCGCTGCCTCAAATTTAGATCCTTTTGTTTGAACAAGTGCTGAAGACTCCAATGACAGGTAAATCTTCACAAGACACCCCGTAGAGATAATGCTTCCAAATCTTCAATGCATGAACGATGACTGCCAACTCTAAATCATGAACAGGGTAGTTCTTCTCATAAGGCTTCAATTTGCGTGAAGCATAAGCAATCACTCTACCTCCCTGCACCAAGACGCACCCAATACCAATCCGAGAAGCATCATAATACACTATATAAGAACCCGATGCTGAAGGCAAAAATAGAATTGGAGTTGTGGTCAAGGCAGTCTTAGGCTTCTGAAAGCTCTCCTCACACTCATCTAACCACCTAATTTGGAGAACCCTTCTAGGTCAACCTGGTCAAAGGCGCTACAATGGACGAGAAACCCTCCAGGAAGCGATGATAATATCCGGTCAAGCCGAGAAAACTCTGAATCTCAGTAGCTGAAGACGGTTTGGGCGAACTCTGAACCGCCTTAATCTTCTTCGGATCCACCTTAATCCCCTCATTGGACACCACGTGCCCCAAGAACGCTACCGAACCGAGCCAAAACTCACACTTGGAGAACTTAGCATAAAGTTTCTCCTCCCTCAATGTCAGTAGTACAATCCTCAGATGATGTGCATGCTCTTCCTGGGTACGTGAGTACACCAGAATATCATCAATAAATACTATGAAATATGAATCAAGATATGGCTGGAATACATTGTTTATTAGATGCATGAATGTTGCAGGGGCATTGGTCAGCCCGAAAGACATCACAAGGAACTCATAGTGACCATAGCAGGTCCTGAATGTCGTACTCAAATATCCGAGTCTCGAATCTTCAACTCCCGACCTCAAATCAATCTTAAAAAACACTCTAGCTCCCTGAAGCTGGTCAAATAAGTCATCAATGCACGACAAATGATACTTGTTCTTAATTGTAACTTTGTTTAACTGCCTATAGTCAATGCACATCCGCATGTACCATCTTTCCTTTTCACAAACAGAACATGTGCACCCCAAGGCGACACACTAGGCCTAATGAACCCCTTATAAAGAAGCTCCTGAAGCTACTCTTTCAATTCCTTCAACTCTGCTGGTGCCACACGATATGGAGGGATAGAAATGGGTTGAGTGCCCGGCACCAAGTCAATACCAAAATCAATGTCCCTATCGGGTGGCATGCCCGACAGGTCTGCACAAAACACATCCGAAATGTCTCGCACTACCGAAACAGAATCAATGGTAGGAGTATCGGCACCAACATTCCTCACAAAAGCCAAATATGACAAACACCCCTTCCCAACCATCTGTTGGGCCTTCAGATATGAAATCACCCTACTGGGAACATAGTCCAGAGAACCTCTCCGCTCGATCCTAGGTAACCTTCGCATCGCCAATATCACGGTCTTAGCGTGACAATCCAGAATAGCATGGCATGGGGACAACCAATCCATGCCTAGAATCACATCGAAATCAACCATACTAAGCAATAAGAGATCAACTCTTGTCTCCAATCCTCCAATGTTCACCACAGACGACTGATACACACGATCCACAATAATAGAATCGTCCACCGACGTAGATACATGAATAGGCGTAACTAAGGACTCACGGGGCATGTCCAAGTAACGAGCCAAATATGATGATACATATGAATAAGTGGAACCAGGGTCAAATAATATGGAAGCATCCGGGTGGCATACTGAGACAATACATGTGATCACTGCATTTGAAGCATCGGCCTCTGGCCTGGTAGGGAAAGCATAGCATCGAGCCTGACCGCCACCTGATTGGCCTCCCCCTCTAGGGCGACCTCTAGCTACTTGAGCCGCACCCCAAGCTGGTTGAGCAGGTGGTGAAGTAACTGGTGCGAAATTCATAATCGCACCCCTCTACTGAACTGGACCTCCCAAGAGATGGGGAAAATACCTCCTCACATGTCCAAAATCCCCACACTCGTATCAACTCCGATTCATCAATAGTGGTGGAGACTGAATCGGACCTCGAGAACCAGAATAGGTACTAGAAGGACCTGGTGCAGATGAACCTTGCACTGATGGAGAACGAGATGAACTCTTAGCTGGGAGGACACTGAGAGATGACTGACCGAACGAGAACTGTATGAACCATGGCTAGCTAATGTACCACAATGAATCGGACGAGCCATATGAGCAGGCCTATAAAGACGACCCCTGATGTGGTGGGATTGCCCTCCAGAAGAAACACCGTTGAAACCACCCGAACCATTGTTGATACCCAATTTTTCCCTATATATTTTCAAAATAACATATGCATGCATATATAAGCATGCCAAAGTATTTTAGTATTTTTTCTAATTTCTAAAAGATTTTTAAAATCAATTTATTGCCAATTTTAGCAGTATAAAAACCAATAATTATTCCCAAAATTATCATTTTGGTGGATAATTTGTTTTATTTCCTGTATTTATACCAAAATATAGTTAAGGTAGTTTTTGTATATTTTATACAAATTTATTTGGTATTTTAAAAGCTAAATTGCATATAATTGCAATTTTAGCCTATTTTAAGATTAATAGCATTTTATAATTATAAATTTGGTTCCAATATTTTTAAATTAATATTTATATAGTATTTACTGATTCATTACTTTAATTTAATTTCAGAATCATTTTTACTATTTTTTATAAAATTAAAAGGGAAAAACTGGCTATTTAATATGTAGCCCCAATTTATTTCAAGTATAGCCAAATTGACCCCTCCAGCTGACCCAATCCTAAACTCCCAATTAGACCGGCCCAATCTCAATTGTAACCCGACCCCCCGACCCAACCAATTAACCCGCCTAGCCTTTTCTTTTAATCTAGGCTGTTGATCGTTTTGATCAACCGCCACGATCACCCCTTACCATTTTTAACCCACCAACCATACCCTAATCCCCTCATTTCCATCTCTCAGCCGCCTTCAAACACTCTCCTTTCTCAAAACTCTCTCGAAGGTTCCTCAGAACCCTAGTCATCTTCTGCCCTTTTCAACCGCACTTTCACCGGAATCTATGGCTTCTCAGCCCATGGATGGCATGTACTCACCCCCCCTCCACCTTTAAACCCTGGGTGTTCGAAGTTTCGAGGTCTCACCTCGATGGTGTTCTTTCAAATCTTCTCAGATCCATGGTTTTGAGGCCTCTCCGGCCTCACTCCGGCGTATCCAAGCATCAGGAGCCTATTTCTGACCTTTCCGACTCAAGATCGGACTTTCTTCCAAGCCTTTCTCATTTCTAGGGTTTCTCATAAACCCTAAGATATTCGAGGTTCTCTGGTTGTTTTCTTAGATCTATGCTATATCTGTGTTCTACTGGAGTTTTAAAACATTTTCCCAAATCTTTTCTTTCAAAGTTTGTTTCTCTTCAATTTAGGGTTTCTGAAAAAGTTTTAAAATGTTTTCTGACTCCTCTTCTTCTTTTCTTTGTGTGAATCTGTCTATGCTATGTTTTTATGTTCTCTTTTCTACCTCGCATGTCCTTCTCCTGTGTTCTTATGTTTGCCTTATTATGCATATTCTTCTATTATGCTTCGTTGTTTCTTCTACTGGTTTCTATATCATGCTTTCACATGTTTATCTTATGTGTTCGTTTACCCCTGTGTTCCTTTACTGTATTTTCCTCTAAGCTCTTAGTTCTTTATTTGCCTTCTTCTGGACTTTGTTTGAGTTCTTTCTAAACATGTTTCATCTACTGTTTCATTAAGTTTATACTACCTCTTTGTCTCCTGAACTTGTTTAAGTTCCAAGCTTTTCTTAAAACATGTTCTTTTTGCTTTAAACAAAATTTTGTCACTCTATTTGTTTCGAACCTGCTATTTTACCTGTGTGTTTCCTCATGAGTCTCTGAAAGAGACCTCTGAGCCTACTTCAGTTATTTGTCTTCTCGTCTCTGCATCTGATTCGAGTTGAAAACCCTAGGATTTGGGGTTTTTGGCGAGTTTGATCTTGTGTGTGGACTAGGGTTCTATTATGGAACCCTGGATTCTCTCAAACTAAGTCTGAGTCTGTGTAGAATTTGAGCCTCTTTGTTTATGACTCTGAACTTTTCTATACTAGATTCTTTCTAATTAGCATGACAGTTCTTTCTTGTTTGACATGTCTGTATGCTTTATATATGAGGAATTCTTCCTTCAAAAAAGGTTTTGCTAATTTGTGATTGATTCAAAATTCCTTTTAATAAGTGTCACAACCCAAACCCCCGCACTGGTCATGATGGCGCCTCTCATGAAGACGAGGCCAGCCAATTAACACAACTCGTCTTTTCAAAGAAATAGTTAAACACTAATAAGCAATTTAAATATGATTTACTGATATAACTAACGGAAGCACAAACCCGACACAGCCCTAATTGTGGTGTCACAAGTCACGAGCGTCTATTAGAGCGTAAATCCAACTACAAAGTCTAAAATATACAAAACCAGAATAATGAACAAAGAGAGAAAGGCGGTGCTGCGAACGCTGGCAGTCACCTCGTTAACTCTTATAACTCTGCCACTGATCAGCCAAAACCCGCTACCGGGTGAATAAATACCTGCATCTGCACACGAGGTGCAGGGAGTAAAGTGAGTACTCCAACTCAGTGAGTAATAAAGGTAAATAACAACTGAGCAGTAAGAAATCACGTAAAGCAACCAACATGCTATATAGAAGCAGGGTACAATCCTTTGAGAAAATAGTGAAGCTGTGAAATCTTTAGAAATATCTTGGCTCAGTTTAAAACTCCTTTGAAAATAGTCTTTTCAACAGTTGCGAAATAATTTCAAAGCAATTAGTGCCGATATGCACAGAAATCCGCCCCTCGGGCACAAATACCACAGTATAACAAGTAAAGACAAGTAAGTATGCAAGATGAACACATAATGGCTCGCCCCTCGGGCAATATCTCAAATCAGTACCAGCCCCTCGGGCTAACTCACAGTCACTCATATCAGCCCCTCGGGCTCACTCTCAGAGACACTCGTATCAGCCCCTCGGGCTCAGCATCAATCACTCAGCATAATGGGTACCCGCGCTCACTATGGGTGTGCAGACTCCGGAGGGGCCCCTTACGGCCCAAGCGCTATATCAACATAAGGCCTGAAAGCCTTTCCACATCACTCATAAGGCCTGAAAGCCTCCTCACATCACTCACAAGGCCTGGAAGCCTCCTCACATCACTCACAAGCCTGAAAGCCTCCTCACATTACTCACAAGGCCTGAAAGCCTCCTCACATCACTCACAAGGCCTAAAAGCCTCCTCACATAACTCAAGCCACCTCGTGGCATATAAATGTATCCCAGGCCCTCGGCCTCATATCACTCAACATATCCTCAATTATGGCCCTCGGCCCCACTCAGTCCGAAAATCATCACAAGCTCCTCGGGCATTAATAAAATAGTAGTTCTCAGCCCAAAACATCATTTAGAAATATCATTTAAGTGTCAAATCTGAATAAAAGTGGCTATGTTTGTAAAACAGTAGATATCAACAGGACTGTGCTCAAATAATACGTCAAACAGTGAGGAAACAGTGATAAAATCCCCGAAGGGTTCAAATAATTGGCACGAAGCCCAAATATGGCAATCAGCCCAAATCATGATAATAGCTAATAAGTTTCAGTCAAATACGCGGTAAAATCATTAATCGGGACGGACCAAGTCACAATCCCCCAATGGTGCTCTACCCCACGCTCGCTATCCGGCGTGCAAGTCACCTCAATATAGCACTACGGTGTGCAATCCAGGGTTTCAAACCCTCAGGATATCATTTACAATTATTACTCACCTCGAACCGGCGAAATTTCTAGCTCGCAACGCCTTTTCCCCTCAAATCGGCCTCCACGCGCATCGAATCTACCCAAAACCTGAATGAATATGTCACAATATGCCAATGGAACAATACCCAATCGAAAACAATCGAAAAATATTAAAAATCTCGAAATTGGCAAAACCCGAGCCCCGGGCCCACTTCTCGAAACTCAAAAATTTTTACATCAATACGTTCCTTAACTCCTCACGAGTTCATACATACCAAAATTTCTCAAATCCGACCTCAAATGGTCCTTCAAATCCCCAAATCAAATTTCAAAAATCTCAAGCCCTAGTTCCTCAATTTTAGGCTTAGTTTCCATGAATTTCTTGGTAGATTACACAATAAAAACGAGTTTTGAGTTCAAAAATCTTACCTCCAATCGATTCTCCTTGAATCCCTCTTCAATTTCCTTCAAAAAGCTCTCAAAAAGATCAACAATAGAGTAAATGAGCCCCAAAATCGCGGATGAAATGTTTTAAAACATTCTGCCCAGGTCTGACCCTTCCTTCTTCGCGAACGCGGTCAAACTCTCGCGTTCGCGAAGCACAACCTTGCATTGACCAAAGATTCATTCCAAATTCCTGAAAACTTAAAAACCAACGATCTACATTAAGTCATAATGCAAACATACAGGGGAGTCATGCCCGATAACTGCGCGATCAAGTGCAAAAGCTCGGTCGGGTCGTTACAATAAGGTCGATTGATTGTTACTGATTTTCTTTAATTAAACCTTTCTTCACCTTTTCTGTTGGATTCATTCATACCAAAACTCAATTCTGAGTTTTTACTGGTGTTGATTGACCTTCCTTATTGCACAAACGATGTTGCTATCAAACTCTTTCCTAAATAGTTTCTGTGTATTTCCCTTCTTGTATTACTTTGGAAGATTTTGATCAAATCCCTTCCTTTTATTCTGCCCGTTTGAAATCAAGATCCCTTAATTAAAGGGAGACCTTATGTAATTGATTTCAAAACTATTTTCTTACCTTTTTCTTACTTGCTTTCTGCACTATAAAGGGCACGACCTTCAGCACTTTAGGACACCGTTGAGTTCAATTTCTCTAACACACATTACTTACTTTCAATTTCAATACTCTTACGCTTCACCCAACACTCTACTCTCTTCTGAGATATTCTTGACTATTTCTTTGCCAATTTTTGCTTTACAAGACTACTGGCTTTTACTTTCTTGTTTCCCTGAAACTGTTATGTCTTAATTTAAGGTCACTTACAATCCCAATGTGTTATTTCACAGCTTCTATCATCTGTCTACTTTGGTCTTATTGCTTTAGTGTGTAAATATGTGTGTGTTCTCTTTTACATTTGTTTTCTGCTGTTGACTCCATACCCCTGTTCCCCTCTTATGGTTTGAGTTAAGGTTCAGCATGGCAGCATCCAATTGTTTTCATGTGGTTGCTGATCCTTTAAAGGATCCTAACTCCCAAACAATGTGGCTAACAGGCTGGTTGGGGGTGTGCAAACTTCCAATTGCTGGGTATGACACCAGCCTGCTTGACTTTCCCCTAAAACTCCTTTCTGCACTTACACTCACTCTTAGTTTTCTAAGTTCTGCCCCCTCCTATGAGCTTGCTTTGGACTTGAATTCCCTCTGAACTGGACATTTGAGGGTGCGTTCACACTGCACTATAATTCAATTCTGTAATGAATTTGGTGGTAAGCACTGCCGGAGTTCATGAGGTCTTGGGACTCTGACACACCAGAAATGAGAAAGGTTTTGAAATTGGATCTTTGGAGTTGTTTATTTCATATTTCAACCTGAGTTCTGAATCAGGCTCTCCTTGGTTGTACTCTAATTTCTGATGTAATTTTACTCTTCTTGATTCGTTCTGGTTTGTATAATTTTGTAAAACTTATGGGTGTTATAGTGAAAAGGGAAGGTCACTCATGTATGCATTTAGGGTAGATATCTATGTCTTAGGTATTTACTTCTGCATCGTTTCCTGCTTTCATTTCTGCATTCTCGAAATTCTGGCCTATATTTTCTGCACTTTGCTTTTAGAATCATGTCTATAAGTTCTGTCTTTCATACATAGATATTCATATCATAGTTCCTGCATTTCTGCATCTTATAGAACATGTCAATAGATTTCTGCATCTCATATAGAGAACATGTCAATAGGATTCTATACATATTTGCTTCATATAGAGAACATGTCTATAGGATTCCTTTAATTCTGCATAAAAATCTATCATAGGCAACATTTATAGGTTTAAATAACAAATTCCTTTCATAACCATGCCTATAGACTCCTGCATTTCTATAAAGTTTTTTTTCAACCAACCACGCTTAGAAAGCATGCCTATAGGGTAATCAGCTGAATCTGAATCGTCTACAAGTATAAAATCAGTGGTAACGATACCTCAATACCTACAATTATGTTTTTCTATAATCAGCACCTTCTTTATAAATCAGTGTACTCCTTGCATTATTAGTATCATGCTATAGGTTTCCCTAGGCAAGACATTAGATAATTAATTCAACTGACACCAATCTTTATAATTACAACCAGCAGGCAGGCCTAATTCGACTTCTTATCTGAAAATATGTGATAAATCAGCCTGCCTTAACGCTTTAAGTTAATTTAGACCATAACTAGTACGTGCAAGACATGCTAAACAATCTGTCTTTAAAGTGAGAGCGCTGCTGAGCCTTTTTAACTTTATGTGTTTCCATATCTCTTTATGTGCTTTTTGTTTGTCGCCCTAGAATTTTTCCTTTTAACTCTGAAAGCCCAAATCTCCCTCCCCCTTTAGGACTAGTAGTCCCAAATGCCTCCGGGACTTGTAGGATTGGGACGGGTAGTAGCATGCAATAGGAAAACGAGGACATTGCGTGCTTTAATACCTTAACAGGTGGGAAATGGTAGATATGGATATGATGACCACGCGATAACACCACGTGTATAAACGGTTACCGGTGTTGTTTGTGGGGTGATCCATATTATTTATAAACTAGGACCCTCCCCCCTTTCCTTTACTTGTTTAATCTTTCAGAATTTCTTTTTTTTTTCACAAAAAAATAAAAACTGCTCAATTTTAGTTCTTTAACTTTTCTGTTTTACTTTCAATTAGCTTGCATCAATTAGTAAAAGCTTTCTTTTTCTTTTGTTTTTTTTCAGAACATTTATTATTGCTGTATACTTCCACACTGCTCGCTTCCCTCTTGTTAATTAATTTTTTGCTTCCAGTTGCTTGCAACCGTTATTTGTGGTAAAAGTTATCTTCGTTATATTCTTGCACATTTCTTGCTGTTGCATCTCATACTCTCTAGTCATTCGTACACTTAAAAGTTACTACCTATATAGCTTATTGGCCGGGACCACCCCAAACCACTCAGCTGGTATATACATTGTGTGTGTGTGACCTAAGACCACACTGTCCCTACATGGGAGTTGCTTCGTATTATTCTTTCAAGGCCTCTGGATACCTTATGACATCGATATCGTTCCAACGCGAAAGTCCTTATCCGCTAAGCTACCCGGTCCCTATTGACGGGTATCTTGTCCAGATAATGTTACGGCGGTGCACAAGGTCAAACTAAAGTTCTCTAAAGGGTGGAGGAGAAGAACTCTATTATCTGGCTAGACCTGTTGATGTGCGATTAAACTCTAGGACAAAATTTCACATATGCGACAGACATAATGAGGCAAAGCAAGCACAATATAAAGCACATGGCCGAAGAATGGGAAACACATAAAGAGTCTGTTTAATAATAGGGCTCTCTAGTGCAGGTGTTCCCTCGCTCTCTTCATTGCAGGTGAAAATGACTGAATAAAGTGGTGTTTTCTTCAAATGAAGAAAAGTGCTATATTCAGATGCAATCCGTACTTTGATGTCATTACCAAGAACTATGCAACTCTGGTTTACAAAACCGAATTTAACTCTATAATGGAACGGAGGACTATGGACCTACAGGCGCATATCTTAGTCTCTCGTACAGTCCTATTCATAGGTCATGCAGAAGGAAGTCACGAAATAGGCCTTGGTCACTGAGCTCCCGTAGAGTAATAATTATGGCTCGAATACAAACATGGGTGGGCAAGGCTTGACAATGTGCATTTACATATGGAGTTGTACTCTCTGCTAATCTTGCGAGACCTTTTGCATTAGAGCTATCATGAGGCCGATAGGATGATAACTTACCATCCAATAGCCAATGGTAGAAAGCAGGTATAGCAAGGACCGACATGAAATACACATAGATAGGAAGAGCTGGAGTTAAAGCAAAGATATACATAAATCGCCTTATCATCACCAACGAAGCAATATTAATGACTTGCAATGTGTACTCAATAATGTACCGTACCCAAAATTACGTTGTAGAATATGTGCATCACGAACGAATGTGCGAGGCTGTCGAAAACTTCATCTTTCACTTTAATCTACTGATAGGGACTTGGAGTGTTAGCGACGATGGTGAGATAATCAGAAGATAAGCAGACTTTTCTACTTTAAGAATATAAAGAATTCCATCGTTCGATCTGAGGGAGATGGCTGCATTTTTAGATTATTGAGGTCTAAAGGTATCTTAGAGAAGGCGGAGAATTGTATATACTTCCCTTTAATTTGATTCCTACTATATCGAGTCTAAATGTAGCGATAGTGTGGTAGGGACTTGCAGAGGATTAAGTTATACAAGTGTCCGACAAGATGAAGGAATCTTATAACACTACTTCGGGCTGACTTCCATACGGTGCAATGACTGCTAATAATGTGACCGCTACACAGAGTAAGTCGAAGGCACCTCGGGCAATCCTTAATGTGTCGAAACTCGCCAAATATTCTTGGAATAAGACCAAGATACGAAAACCCGAGGGAAATTCCGCTACCAAGTGCACATGGGGTTGTACGCACCTAGGAAATTGCCTGTTCAAGAAGACTCGGCATAAGAGTAAGATCCGAAATTCACTAAATCAGTATTCGTAATCTCAACTAAGAAGTATATGATATCAGATAGGTTACTATAAGAGAACTCTATGGCTCTTAAAAAAACAGAAAGTCACTAAAAAGCCCTAACAAGGTAAACGCTAGGCAAAAACCACACTGAGAGCCAGAAGAGAAAAAGACATGCAGGGCAATGTGGCAAAAAACAAATGAACAGACCAATTGAAATATACAGAGACCACCTCCAAAAAATTAATTGAAGAATGGAAAGGATAATGGCTCCATGTTAAGAGCTCCGACACACACAACGCCACTGATCTCGCTATAGGCGAGAGGCTCATCCTCAGTAGAGAACTGGAGAAGACAAGTTTCAAAAAAAGGGCTAACGAAAGCACTGACGTAGATATGACTAAGGGAAGTGAAAGGATAAGCGCACACATCAATGGCAAGAAGAACTACCTCTGCCTAGCGAATTGCGCAGACTGCAACGAAGCTCCAGACGGAGTCCGCCTAACACTGCCCGAGGTCTGAGGAAGGTCCTTCTCGGACACAAATTAGCCTTAGGAGCTTTTCTTTTTGTTTACGAAAATGTCAATAAGGCCTCAATGGCACTAGTGACATTCTTATTTCCAGTTATCTTAGTGTCATTTTGGGATCGAGTCTTCCTCCTATTATTCAAATAACACCTGAGGAACATTTAGCATGTCAGTTCTCCATTATAACACTGTCGCTAGGCCTACCTCGGGCCACAACGAGGTATCCCTAAATACATTAGGACCACCGCTCAATATATCTACCTGGCCAAACCACGTGTTTACAATTCTCGTAACATATTTTCTCTTATACCTTTTTGTTTTACTTTTTGTTTATTCCCGCTCCCAAGAGTGGTGTAGTTGTAATCTCTAGCAACATAGATACCTTTTCACCAGAATCCAGGGAAAGACACCCTCCTACTACTCCTCCTTCCCAGTCCGAATCAGGACAACAAAAAAAACTCGGAAAGATTACAAAACGACTCGAGAACTGAACGGTAGAGGTCACTCGTGTGCTAAATAGTCCCAAGCAGAAACAAATGCCACTCAGATGGAACAAAAACTATTGATTAATCCAAGAAGAAGCATATGATCCAATCGAAGTAATTTGGTTGCAAGTTTGTCATTTTCCCTTTCCACTCAGCAACTTAACCCTCTTCCCACAGATCCACTGCAGATATCCCACTAACCTCCATACTCAATAAACATCCCGAAGAGCGACGTTCCTCACCACCACCTGCAATACTTGCAACACAGCCTCCCAACAACACACAAAACTGCCTAACTTCCTGCCGAATCGTTGAACTCACAACAGTAGCGAACCACTGCCAACACCCAACACAAACCCCTCATTCTATGTGAGACAGTCCACAATCCACCAGCCCATCTCAAGCACACCGAGTCCGCATGAAAGATTTGCCCATCAGAAAATCTGGCGAAAGTAGCCATAAGAAACGATTTACACCAAAGAATTTCCAGGCGTTTGAAAGGGTCAGTCATCAGAGAATTAGGGGACCTCTCAAACTATGAACGAAAACTTATGTCATACCAGCCCAGATGGATCGAAACACTTGACCGAGGGTACAAATATAGCGCTCCCAAAGTTCGAAGAAAGTTTTGATGTATCAAGGGGAATCCCAGGGTTCCACATTTGAAACGGAACTCAGTAGCGACAAAGCTGGATCGGAGTAGGGAAAGAAATGACAAAGAAAGAATCGCATCTCGAAGACTTTATATGAGGAGCCTGTAACCCAGGCAGAAATAGCCTCTATATCCTGGTACACTATAGACAAAAACCAAAAGAAAGTGTCAAGACTGGTAAGTATGGCGATGCTGATCTTCATGGACAGAATTTACAGAGAATATTCCAAATATGAAAGGATGGCACCTCGGATGTGTAATTTACCATTCAGAAATCTAAAAAAAGAAACCAAACAGAAACAATTCCCAACGAGGGCCCATCGTTGGATGATACAGAGGCTGAACTAAGTTCGACCTGCTTATAGGGAGAAAAAAACAACTCGCAACAAGTTTTTTCGTTCGGGCTCAGGCATCCGCAAACTATGGAGACTGATGTTGATCGAAAAACCATAAATTTTCTGACATCATCAAGCTAGGAGAAAGGATCGGAGAAGGTATATCTAAAGAGTGGCCCATGGTACAACAATATTAAAGCTTATGCACGCACAAATAGGCTCTACAAGTAACTGGTGGTACGTCCAAAGGAAACAGCGACGGTTAGGAATCCTAATATGATTGCACAGAGATACCAAATCACCTATCAAATCACCAAACATTACCCAATAGCCTACCACTACATATCAGCCACACTACAACAAAATTCACATAACACCCGCACCCTAACTCTACCAAAACACCACCGCATTACCATCAATCGCTTCCATCTCCTACAACAACCTGTTTCACCCGGATATTCCAGCCTACACACGTACCAGGCTTACAATACTCAACAATTCCCAACTAAGCAATCACCTCCCCCTCGCCAAAACATTTCTAGACCCGGACCAAATTTCACCGCAGACCTCCCAAAATAGTATAGCCGCCATTGCTGGGGCACCAATTGACAACAGGCTGTACGAAAAGGCTCAAAAGATGGGGCGGTTACCGTCCCCCTACCCTGCCCTACTAAACCCTGAAACCCTTCCCAATCGGGTCAACCAAATAATAAATAATGTAGCATTACACATTCTTGGGCTTTTGAAAGGGCTCAAATACAACTTGATAGAATAACCGCTTCCCTGAAAGATACAGGATCCAGGCTTCGCATATGGAAACAAGATCACTCTGCTCGCCAAAACGAGTCCTGCTATCCGAAAATAGCCGCAATAAACCCGTCCTACCAGACCATAAACAAGGTGGATAAGGTGTTCATTATGATATGAAAGATATAAGGATGATATATAGACGATCACCATAGGGATCCATTCCGGTATTGAAAGTCTTACAGAAGGCGATACGATCCAAAAATAGAACCGACAGTCACCCTATCAATCCAAAACTATAGGAAAGGAACACACATTGTGCAAAAAAAATACAATAACAACAACAGGCCAGGAAAAATCAAGATGTGGAGTCCAGATTCAGCTTTCTGGAGGGTATGGCTGGAGGTGAGAACATGTCCATGAACCACTTGAGTATTTGAATTAACACACAAGGCTCTTAGACAAAGACGCCAAACACCAGATTGAGGAGTCGAGATTTTGGAAGGTCCCCAGGAAGGCGCTTTTGAGCCATTTGAAGATATGAAAATGATAATATACCCTCCAAAGGCAAGGGTGCCCATTCCAGTAGCAATGACAACCGTAACGCCTCATACACAGACATGCAGACTCACCAATATTTAACACAATTGAGCTACAACAAGTCGAGGCAAGAATATGAGAGGAGAAAGCACTAAGTTCTCGGAGAGATCACGGCTTGGCAGGCAAAGGGTACTGAAAACCAATGACACCGGTCAGGGTTTATACTCCGGAGTATAAACACGTATGGTTAGAAGTTGCAAGTATACAGTCAACTCTCTGAAGGCGACAAGTCCATCACTTATAAACACCGAGAGCCGATGGACTCATCTCGAAGGAAAGAAAAGACTATAAGCGCAAATGCCAAAACTCAGTCATTGAATCAAGTTTGAACACCAACACGCAGGTCGCAAGATTTCTATACACTGGAACTTTCTGCTACTCAGCAGCTTACGAAATGCCACACAAAAAGGAAATGGGCCTTCAGTTCTAAGAGTGGATGGAGTGAGGCCATATGTACCAAGGCAATATCACTGCGGAGAGACGTAAATGGCAAAAGACATGATGGGTCAGGTGGAATTATAGAGCACAGTCACAAAATCCGTTTTCACTGAAGCATTGAGTCTACACCAGAAGGTTGTGAAACCCTTAGCACCACACGAGATTCACAAAACCCAAGAGCACTCCTAGACACACCCTCCAACCATGTATGCTGAAGATTATTTATCACCAGAATCAGACCTGCATGAGAGGTCCAGCAGCCATCACCACATTATATACCAGTCCATTGAGTAACCACTCACGAACATTAGGAACCAGCAAGGCTGTCATGAAATGAAGGCGGGGCCATCAAACGTTAAGCTTTCGAACGGGTTCTCAAACGTCCCTCTATATGGAGAATTCAGCTTATGTTTACAGAATAGGGACCTTGGTCTTAGATGTTGACTTTCAATGTGAATAGAACCGTGCCGGCATCTTACAATCTGATTGGTTGGGAACGATCCATGATTACAATCGCCGCCAGGCCGGCAAACGTTCGCAATCAACAACTACATCAGGTTAATGGAAGTAATATAGAGTGAGATCCCAAGGAGTGTCATTTAACATGCGTACAGTTAGCATCCCAGAAATTTATACAAGTCAGCCCAGAATAGCATACCCAGCAACCGGAGGAAGAAAAGAAGGATAGGTAGGAGAATACTTCAAAACCCACATGCGAAGTGAAAGTTCAACGTCGTCGATAAGAGTAAGTGGTGAGAAGACATCCAAAATACAAAACTGAAGAGCATATTTCGAATTGGAGCGGCGACTATGAACCTGGCAGGGCACTTGGCAAGAATCTCCAAGAATTCGCTAAACCATCAAGAACTCATGAAACAGGGACAACCACTATCGGGATTAGCGATATGAGAATACTGGGAAGGAAATTACAATGAAACGAGTTAGCCACCCTAGAGCGCGATCAGGCAAATAACCACTTACTAATCCGTTGGAAGCAACCCAAGAAAAATACAGTGACGCTGTATAAGGAAACAGACTTTCCAGCGGCCGAGGTTATCTATGGGGTCAGAAAGAGGAAGCACTAGCAGCAATGAGGAACTTGTTCCTAGAAGAATGTGACATGGAATATGCTGTGTTATTTTATTAGAGGAGCCGGGAGGCCAGGACAATTCCCTACAGGCTGTAGGGGGGAAGCATGCCTCAGACAACCCCTGACCGTCAGAACACCAGGAGACCGGCGTCGTCCTCGCGTAGCAAGGCTGAACAAGCACCTATCGCACTTATATTATTCTTACTAAGAATTTACTTTCCTTTCGCATTTTCGTTTTGGCAAAAGAGCTCCGAATGTTTAACTTTATGGATTTTCAAAAGCAACTTCAGTTTTCAATAAATCTTACTCTTTATTATTTTTCTCATTAGATACTTTACTTAATTAACAGAGCACAACCATACTGATGATACATACTCTGATGAACCTCGAATGATAATGGTGATTGTCAACGAGAACAACCGCACATCAAAACAAGTGACAGTAGAATTCAGAGGAATATGGAGAAGAATATAGTACCGAAGAAATTATTAACACGAGAATCTTGAAGATATTCTCTGATAAGATAGGTCAAGCATAATGATGGCCACCCTTGTGACTCGATGACGACGACGATCATCCAGAGCTGGCGACGCCGCGAGGAAAACACAAAGAACACGAGAGTTCCGCATTGCATTTCTCACTCGCAAGAGAAGCCATGTATCGTCGAAGTATTTAAAGTGGAGTATTGAGACATAATTCTTATCCTCGGGTGCGATACGGACGATCAGTGACTCGCGCTCTGAGCACACCTTCCATTGTGTGCTCGACAAATTCGACTATATCGGACACCCTGAGGGTTATCCAGCCAGTACATGGGCAGAAAGGAGTCTCCTCGGTAAAGTATCGAAGTGCAGACTTAGAGTTTGAAAACACTATCAGACGCGTAGAAAGCCAACGAGGTTTACTAAGTGTTGGGTGCAAACTAGAAGTTCTCAGGTTGCCCGGTTGAAAAGGTCGCATTGAGAATGGATCATATGGTAGTCCGACGTTACCTAGGATCGCGTTTTTATGGCCAAAGACATGTATGTGTCTTTGAAAAGGAAGAATGTATCGAAATAAAAGGCGGATCTGAAGGAGATGGGGTAAGAATGATCCTGTGGTCGAATCTATTCCGGGAGATTTCGTCAACGTTAGCCAGGCCTCAGAGACGAAACATTCCCCTGAACGCGAATACTTGATGACAATTGCGCCAAGCATGAGCTGCATCAATATGTTGATGTTTTTCTGGGTACCTCAGATATGCGATAGATGAAAGGATGCTAAGAAAACAGCTTTCATTACGCCATTGGGGGGATGTATTGCATACAAGATTGTGCGTGAGTTAAAAGAATGCAGGGGCACCTTACATTGAGGGCCATGACCACCATTTCCACCGACATGATTACACAAGGAGATAGAAGTGTATGTAGACGACCGTCATTTCTTAAGTCCAAGAAAGTCGACTGACCAACTGGAGATTTGAGGAAGTCTCGTGTTCTCGAAACAGATTGGATCTTAAGCAAGGATCGACAACCTAAAATTGAACCCACAAAAAATGTGGCATCACTTCAGAAATAAAAAGAAAAGCCCCAGGTGGCTGGAAGTGGCTGAGAAAAATTGCTGGTGGATTCATTGTGAGTCGCCAGGGATAGATTGGATCCACTCCAAAGGTCTCGGAAAGTTGACAACATCTACGAAGATGTGTGGCGCACCCGCTTAACTAGAAATATAGAGAAGAAAGTAATATTGTATGATCTTGTGGGTACGACTATTAAGACTACGATCAGACCGTGTGTCGCATATAAGTTGCAATACATACTGTAACATTCTGTTGAGGCCGCTCTAATTATAATTCTTTATTAAAGATGCTAGAGAGGAACCGGACTTCGTTTACCACACTTATTTTGACACTCTGTGATCTAAAAAAAGAGCATTACTCAGGATCAAAAAAATGTATTAGGGTGCTGAAAAGTATAACTTGTCCAACACCCGAATATTATTAGAGTGTCATGGACTCCAGTGCACCGAATCCATAGCGTATATGAACACTCTCTCAACTATATTATCTAAACTATACCTTGCCTGGGATATAATGAGATACGCAAGTATTTCGGATAGTTTTCTTGTGAATGCTAATTAATCTTAAAATAGGCTAAAATTCGACAATTATATTGCAATTTTAGCTCTTTAAAATACCAAATATTTGTTAAAAACTATACAAAAACTACTTACTTTATTTTGGATATAAATAAGTACGAAATAAAACAAATTATCGCGACCTCAAATGTATGATAATTTTGTTGAGAACAGAGGTAGGAAGATGTTACAGTTGGTTGTCTTATCTATATTAGATCTCCTCAAAGTTAGAGTAACCAGAAGATTTACAACTCCGCAAATACGATTTTGTGAACCAGATATTCTTTTTGGAAATGCCTTGTGCTGGTGACTATGGTAAGCTCAGAAGTTGAGAAACCAATTATCTGGATCTGGTATACTACGTATGCTCTATCTAATGAGATGGATCCTTTGTAAGTACATACTCAAGCAATCACGTTGACCCACTAGTAAATAGCCAAAAATGGTGCCAAATCTGTAAGTAGTGGGAAGTGTACGAGACATATAATGTTTAGGCTGGACTCAGAAGGCAAGCAGGACAAGCCTTACTATGCGTGAAATCACAGCCTACGGCCACAAATCCTCGTGTCCATCTAGAAATAGACTACTTAAATCCGCTGGAAGAGCGTGGAATTGATTCCATGATGGAGGAAGGGATGCATCTTTGGGTCAAGGAGAAAAGATACATGATTGCTACCAAATCCTATTTTTGTGGAGGACTGATTTTTCCGATAGGATGCAAACAGAGTTTGAAGCGATGGCAAGAGAGCAGTATATAGTGTCAGACACGGCCCATGCTTTGTATCGGTGTATTCGCCAAGCTTTAAGGTTCCTGCCACTAACAATATGGCCCGCTACGAGGAGCATGTCATGGCCTTAGGCGGCTCAAGTGGCCAGAACGTGAACACTCCAATGCAGTTGCGCGATAGTAGTATTGGCTGAGTGCAGAACTGCATAGGTAATACAGTCTATGGGTCCAAAGAAGAAATCGGCGACACCAAGAACTCCAAGATAGCTCGCGCATACCGTATGCACCATGCTACTAAGTGGAGACTTGAAGGATAAGGATTCAGCCCACAGACCCGGAACTTCACAAACTGGCAAGGTCTCAGCCCAGGGATCCATATAACTGGACTTTTGCCGATGATATGCTTCCATGCCGCACATGGCCTCTAGCCCTAGTAGAGTTTACTGGCAATCAGTCCAGATAAGATTTCATTGATTTCCTCATTCTCCATGCAAGATATACCTGGCATCTATGAACGAAATCAGCCTCAACAGCCTTATAACAATATGGTTGTGCTCACAGTATACGATTAGAATGTAAACGTGAGGACTAGGAGCGAAAGTTCGCCGTTTGTGACGGCCTTTCATGATAAGTGTGCTAAGAGAAATAATAATTAGTGAGCGTCAGCAGCCAAAATGAAATAGAATGTACTCGCCCCACGAGTTAGCAAGAAATAACTGTAAAGCTCGCACGCGGCTCCGTGAATTGAATGTCCTGAATAATCTGTTTACCCGCAAAAATAAATTTCAATTTCTAAAGAAAAGGGTGAGTAGCTGAAAGGCCATTGGCGCCTATATAGCAAGTAGACCGTCATAGTCTTTAGGGATCTAATTAGCATTTAGTGGCGCTGGGTTCGACGCAAAGAAGCCATCGCCAAGACTACTAGCAAATGATGCACCATTTTGAGACTTCATTGCTTTGGGACCTGCGGTCACACAGTATGAACGGTTTAGATACTTAGCTTATAAGAAGAGTACTCCGGGGCTGGCTTATTTTGGATGATATTGAGAAAGCAGACTGCATGCCAGACTACATATGAACCTCGCCCATCAACTGTATGGAAACATGCGAAGAAATAAAGTGTAGCATCTAAAACACCTCCACACTCGCTATATGGAACAGCCTCATCCGGTAGAACGTTTTGCCGCTTTGTGGGCGAATGGAGAAAGAATGTGTAACTAATGGACAACAATTCGAGCCTTGTTAAACCGATATTCTTGCGACGGGTTGGTATATTAATACTCAGTTTTGCTCAGATGCGGCACCTATGTGCTGCCAGCCTAAGTGGTTTCTGATAAAGCAGACATCTTACTTAGAAATATCGGAGCCTAGAGGCTGATAAAGTACATAAGTCCGTTCAGACTTTTCGTCGTCGGGGATGCACGTAATCGATTTATTATCATGGTATCAGATTGGCGATCTTTTCAGCCAATGAGTTCCAGAATCCATATCATTAAACTTGAATAAAATTGTTTTCAAAGAGCTTCTAAAACAGTTGACTTGACGAAGACTAATTTGTATGGGCAGCACTTCCTATTTCCAGAACCCACAATGGACATTCCAAACAGGACTACATTGACCTCAATTTGGAATAAATGAGAGCTTTTAGCAAGGCCCAACAAAGAACTTCTATAGAACAATAGTCTAAGGAAGTGAATAAAGGAATTAGCGCAATAGCTGGGTTAAGATTAATGGCATGAGAAAATTTATCTTGTGCATTTGCTTTATTGTGTTCAAGCCGAAAATGGTTAGATTTTAAATTTAAAGGTTTACCGCCAAATCCACAGTCACGCACATATTTTAGAGCTCGGAGAGGTGCACATTTACAGCCCTCGGCCTACATGGGTCGACGTAGATTTTTAGTAGGTACAGAGTAGGAATCATTCCCACCGAGGCTGTAGAAATTCTTCGGCTTGTTTACAGAGAAGAAAACTCGCGACGACCACCTCGCAGAGAATGAAGGGCAGGTATAGAATGTGGAATGCCCTTTAATCGTCCCGCGAAGTTAGCTTCTTATGATGCGCCAAGAGAATGAAAAGCAGTTTTGCCTTCACGGTATTGGACTTTACCAAATCAGGAATGTCCCGAGCCCTTACAGGACAAGAGTATCAATTTAGTTCTCGGAAGGGACAAGAAAGGCAGTTAGGTCACCATTTAGGAGGTCAGCTGGGCGATAAATAATAGACAGAGAGATTTCCCGTCCATACAGGAGAATGAGGGACACAAGAGAACAAGTTTCTATCTCCTGGGGAACAACTCAAAAGGGGCTTAATGCAGAGTCCGTTACATGCAAGAGAGATGTCTGTACTTAACTGGGTGAGGGTCATGAGCTACTAGTGAAAGCCCTCCGGATAACTTACTTGCTAAAATGGACGGAGAAGGTATTGGTCAAAAGAGTCCCATTCAATTCAGCCCTCGTAGTAGAGGCCAGAGAAAAATACTAATAATAATATAAATTACCCATTATAATGAATATACCCGTTAGTGATGTAAATACTTATAAAGCTCTAGTAACAAACCTCCTGACTGTAAGTTCCTCCCAGTTCATTAGAGATTGGGTACGTAACAGACAACTTATAGTATTTGTGGGGTCACCTGGCCATAATACAGGAGTGAGAGAATAATTGTTTGTTCATTTCCCCCCGCAAATTGGAAACTTGGGCCGGATGCAAGGACTTTTGAGGTGAGGGGAATCCCTAAATTGGGAGGTAGGCTTTAGCTGCGTATCATTCCAGGCAGAAAGAGTTGGTCAATTTAGACCGGTTTCACAGATAAACGTATCTCACCAGGCCAGTTGTAATTTTTGTGAGAGACGCGCAGAATTTACCGATAGCGCGACCCTCAAAATTCCGACCGCAAGAAGAAGCAGGTAATAGCACAGTCGTTAATACTGCTGTAAGTCGCAGGTCGGAAAAGTTCGATTTCTGACCTAAGAAAACATCACTCTCTCCAACTATACCTATTACTGTAATCGATCGTAATGGGCTTATTTACCTACTCTCGACTTTGTCCATGTCTATTATTCAATTTATTATTTTGTGTTTGGTATAGCACACTAGTCTGAGCCAAGGTATATTCTCTGGCACAGTTATCACCAAAAACAGAGACGAGCGGGGTTGAGTTGTCATAGCTAGACACAAAAATACGGTCAAGTTTTTATTAGGGTGAAGAGATCCAGTTAATACGTAAATAAAACACAAAAATAAGATAAGAAGCACTACCCTCGTTTTCCCTTTTACACGAACTCATTGGAATTTTTTTTCTTTTAGGAGTTGCAGTACGCAAAAGGTCTAAACATCGAATAGTTATACACTCATACAACTTTCAGAACCATCCCACCTACTATACAATTTGCTATCCGCAACAATATCCGCCTTAGCAAGCCCACAATTTGCAATCAGCTATCACTAGAGATTTATACTATTCGCCCTTTTATTCCTCATGTACATTGCATAGGCTACCTTTCTGCTTCCGAGGTTAAGCTCTACCTCGCATCTGCAATCTCTTCGTGCATTGCATTAAGGTACCTTTCTGCTTCCGAGACTAAGCTCTTCTCATCTGCATTTCTTGCATTTCATAAGGCTACCTTTTCTGCCCTTCCAGAGGAAAGCTCCTGTCCTCCATCTGCATTTCTCTGCATTGCATACAGCGCTACCATTCTGCTTTTCGGGGTAAGCTCTACCTCCATCTGCATCGGCCTGAAATATCGCACTTCATTTAAATCCTACATCGGCTGAAAGATCGCATTTACTTACTTTTTGTGGCTGAAAAGCGCCACTTCATTTAATCCTGCACCGGCTGAAAGATTCGCATTTTTACTTAACATTTTTGCATGGCTGAAAAGATCGCCATTTTATTTATATTCTTGCACCAACTGAGGATCGCCATTTTTATTTAACATTCTTGCCCGGTCTGAAAGATCACCATTTTATTTACATTCTTGCATCGGCTGAAGATCGCACTTATACATTTCATGGGCTTGAAAGATCGCCAAATTGTCCAAGGGCATCATTGTTCGGAGGCACCATTTCGCATAGGCAAGAACGCAATGCCATGGCCTGAGGACTCCTTTTATCTCTGCATATCATTATTGTCAAAAGGCTACAATCGCTCGGGAAGGCATATTCTCATAGCCCGAGAGCATTCATTCATGGCCTTGCGATCCTTTATTATACACTTCATGGTCCAACGGGAACTTGCATCACGTCTTAAAATTTTGCACAATTATGTTCGTATTGCTCATTTGCAGGTAAACCGGCCAGCAACGGCTGTTCGGCAGGAGCGATCCTGCTCAGTTCGCCGCAGGCCCATACTAGACTATAAACCATCCACCCCAACCCAAAAAATATTCTCGTCCGTTCTTGAAAAGCTCCATCGGCATATTCCGCCGACGGGATCCTGAACTAACATATGGGCACTGATTTCCTGTAACGACCAGGGATATGTAGCCAGCTCCAGGAACCACGAGCACCGGTCATAATTCCAAGCCTCACCAGCACCAGCGCAACAACCCAAAAAATTCAAGCCGATTTATCGTTCGGTCAAATTGGACATCACACTATCTTTACCCTCGACAACTTTTCATTCCTTCCAAAGCCTAAGAGGAGGCAGCTGTTTGGCATACCCAATTTTTCCCTATTCTATTTTCAAGCAAATAACATATGATGCATATATTACAGCATGCCAAAGAATACTTTAGTAATTTTTCCCAATTCTAAAAGATTTCTTAAAATTCAATTTAATTGCCTACCTTTAGCAGCTATAAAACCAATATATTCCAAAAATTTATCATTTTGGTGAGATAATTTGTTATTCCCGTTTTTATTACCAAATTAATGTTTAGGTAGTTGCTATATTTTTTACAAAATTTATTTGGTATTTTAAAAGATTAAAATTGCCATATAAATTGTGTTTTAGTCCTATTTTAACGATTAATAGCTTTGTATAATTATAAGATTGGTCTCCCAATATTTCTTAATTAATATTAAATAGTATCTTACTGATTCAAATTACTTTTAAATTTAATCATATCAGGAATACATTTTACTATTTTTATAAAAATTAAAAG